>NC_136484.1:133908003-133918003 GCF_053919585.1 Euprymna scolopes
CATTGTAACAACGCCATTGTTATAACCCGACTAATACGTGTATATATGCGAGTTAGTTTCACACCCATTTCCTATAGATCCTCCGTCGAAACTCATTCTTGAACAATTGTTGCCTGATTTTAGATGTCATTAAGACACGCTGCATATTTAGATTGTGCCTCGAATTGCAAATCGTTAGTTGAGCAAATAAAGAGATAGAGCCTGAAGATAACTCGTCTCTGCGAGGGATGGCCGTGTGCAATAGTTTGGCTCTAAGTGCCAATTGCTATAGGAAGGTGGTGATTGGTCACTCGAGTAATGGCGCCAGAAAAGATCACGGCGAGCCCAGAGCGCTAATATTCATCGTCCGTTGTTGCTCATCAATTATGTTTAATGCTTTTTCTAATCATCTCTTTCTCGCTGGTCTTCTTTTGTCAGTTTCCTTTTAGCTTTTCCTTGTTTTCATTCTTCTCTTTTTATCTTCCCCATAAACTATGTGGATCTTGTATCTTTGCTTTATTCTTTTACTTTTTTCTGTTTCTTCTTCCATTTTCGTCGTCGTCGTCATCAGCATCATCATCATCATCATGTGATTTGCTATCTCTGCGTTCCCAATCTTTCTTGCTAATTGTCTAAGGCTTCTTTTGTGTATATAGTCTTATAATTCTAATACCCATCTTTTCTTAAATAATTTTAATTTTTACCTTTCTTAAATTATATGTGTAACATTTATGTCAATTCTAAGTTAACTAATATCAAGTTTGTTTTCTTCTGGGTTTTTTTTTTACAACTTCTTTTTTCTGTCACTACTTTAACAGTATGATTTTCGTTTAGTTTGTTTTGCTTTAAAGTTATTTACTTAACTGGAGTCAAGTTTTCGTGGTTTTATTGTTCTTTACCAATTCCAACTGCCGTCGCATATTTTTGGCGCATTTACGTGCAACTACTGTTAATAAAAATAGATGCTTAATTACACGAGGCAAATAGCAGTTTGTGCTTAATAAATCGTTTGCAATAAACCATTTACATTAAGTATTGCATTTCTATGTTAATTCTCCCCATTTCAAATTCACTCCTTTTTTACACGATTTTTTTTCATACATTCTCTTTCTTTTTGCTTTATTTTTTTTTCATTTCATTATCATTCATTCTAAATTGCTCTCTCTAGCTTCATGTTTGCCTCTCTCCCTATTTCTTGTTTTGGACACTTACTTTATGTTCATCTTTTTATATTTTCATCATTTTTCTCTCTGTCAATATCCTTTCCAATCTAATTCTTTTTACCAAAATTTTCTTTCTCTTTTTTTTCCTTTGTTTTTTTTTTCTTTCACGTCTTCATTCTGGTTCTCTAACTTGCTTTATCCCCACTCTCTCTCTCACTCTCTCTCTCTCTTTCTCTCTGTATATATATATATATATATATATATATATATATATATATATATATATATACATCGACTTACCCTTACTATTTTCGTTCAGATGCTTTTATCTATGATCACTCATTTTTCTTTTCTGTACTGACATAACGGGGGCATTCTCAGTTAAATCTCATTTTCTTTAATCTTGCTTTTTCTTTTAGATTTCCCTTTTCCAGGAATTACATTTTCCCTTACTCTAACCCTAACCCCTCTCTGTCTCCACTTTCAGTATCTACCTTTACAATTCTTCTCCAATTTTCTAATCGTTTCTTTGGCTAATGTTTTTAGCCCACTTCTTTTAATAAGCTACTCGCGGTTGGGGGTTTTCTGCCAAAGGATCCTGGCTCTATTATCGAAGAAGGGAGATGCTCGCCTTCCGTAGTTTCTAAATGCTTCATCAGTTACGCAAAACAAGACCGAGGGCTTAAAGCTGTTACCTTTATTAGGAGCGTGCCCGTCCGACAACAGACGCCATCATTTACCGGCCAAACTGATTTGCTAGTTATTGGGCGAAATCGTTTTTGATTTTCGCGATAATCTTATTGAATCGCCTCTACAGATTGGACTTGCTCGACGTTGTCATTTGCATCAATCAGTCGATTTACTTGAAACTTGTTTCTCATATAACGAACACTGTATTTATTATTATTCTGAAGATGAGATAATCAGCGATTGTTTTCCTAAGGAGTTTAACTATATATTTTAATCACAATACTATACGATACACGCTCAAATATTTGCTGGTTCAGAATTGCAATGTGTTAAAAAACGTCCATTTTATTTTGTTTAATTATTAGTAATTAATGGTTATCATGTTCCAATTTTCTCATTGTGCTTCTGTTACCCGTTGCTCTTTATGTATAGTCTCACACTTTGCTCAACTCTCACTATTTCCTCCCTTTCCCTATCTCGTACTCTCTGCTTATTAGTCAAATTTTTTAATAACTTTGTGTCTGTATAATATGCGATTTAAAAGTTTTAAACTATTTAAAAAGTAAAGGCAATTTGGAATATATGCATTGATGTTAGTTATTTGTAAAAATCAAATCAAAATTCAGATGTATCTAAGTTTTTCGAAGACATTCTATCCTCCTTTAACCACCTTTTGAATAGCTGTAAAGACAATATATTTCACGTCCCATACGCCTAGAAACTCTACAAAATTATAAAATAATCAATTTAGTAGCAAGTTTTTATATGCATATAAAAACATATCCATATACCAAATATATAATCTGTGTCGATCGCTTTATTGCAGATTAGTAAAATATCAATATGTCACTAAATATACGTCACAAAAAATTTAAATTGTATCATCAAAGGACTAATTCAAGATTAGTTGTTCTCCAAATTTTTACTCAAATTCATGCGATATTAAAAAAAGTTATGACATTTTAATCTTTGCGAGGGAATTTCCACTGTTGATCGCTTTATTGCAGGTCTCTTAAAATGTGGGTTTAGGGCAAAAATACAATATCTAATCATGAAAATTTTATTTTACTGTCAGAGAATAATAGGATAACGCACATCCTAGGCGCTAAGCCCCAAATAGATAAATTATTTATCGACATATGTATTATTTTTATAAAAAATAACTTTATACAACATTTTGGCCACCAAGGAAGTCAATTATTTGATCTGAAAAAGGAGTTATTGCTCTGGCGACATCAACTATTTCCCTTCACATGGCATACTCTGAAATAAATTCCTCTCCTCATCATAAACCTCTCTTTTCAATATTGATCCAAGATGTTTAATGGGGTAAAGGTTTAGAGAACACAGTTGCCAGGTCAATAGGGTTTTTCCAACGAAGTCCATAAGTTCAAAGAGGGCTGTCATTATTATGCATAAAATTATCTGACAGCGACGTAACAATGATAGAGTATTTAGCCATGGTGACAAACTATTATCAAAAAACATCGTGTACGCATTGCTGGTAAGCTTTAAATCCTCTGGTACTTGGAACAATCTAACCAGCTTATCTCCAATGATTCCCGCCTAAAAAATTATGTCTCCATCTTTTTGTTGGCGATTTACTCTGTAAGGGGTCGGAGTTCTATTCGGGTTCCAAACTTTGGCTCATCTAGCCGGACTGTATAGATTAGGATCGACCTCATCCTTAATAGGACACGTTGGAAATCTATTGTCATGTAATTCTGTGCACAAACCATTCGTTTTTCCTATATTGATTGCTCAATGAAAGACTTGGAAGAGGTTTGATGTTTCTTGCTATCACATTCAACACATTGCACTGGGCCTGCCTGGATTTTGGAGCGATTTCAGCTCTTGCATAAGGGAAGCACTGGTGCTGTTTGGGTTCTGTTAGACTTCTCTACGAATTTTCCGATATCAGGATCTGAAATTTTTCTCCTGGTGCCCTTATTCTTTCTGGATTTGGTGTTGGGGTTGTTCTGGAATGAATCTAAGGTTCTTACATCCCTTTCCAGCTTTGTGGCTAAATCTTTGATGGAAAATCCTTCTGTGAGCTCAGCAATGCAATAATTCGTGAATATCGCATAGATTTGAGTTACGTTTTGGGAAATAACTAACCTTAAAGCCCTTTGATGATACAATTTTAATATTTTGGTGAGTTATTTAGTGAAATATAAAATTACCAAATACAGTGCGTATCCATAGTTCGTCTGAAGGAAGTTATCATATATATATATATATATATATATATATATATATATATATATATATATATATAATTACTTTTTATTTTCCAAATCAGTTTTTATTTTGGTTTTATTTTTTCTCTTTACTTTATATACATAGCTAATTCCTCTCTATTATGAATGCAATTTAATGTTTACTGTTAGAAAAATAACGAGAAATCTGCTGAAGACAATAAAAGTTGCGCGCGCATAAAATATAAATTCATAAAAAAGATATGTCTTTTATGTTACTAATTGTTTTACGCCGTGGAAGTCGCCAGACTCTAAATCAGCGGATGAAACCTCTGAACATCGAAAATGTAATTTAGGACGTTACGAAATAATTATCGACGCGACATAATTTATAGGTGAAAGGTCTATCGATATACTACGTAATAAACAAAATTAACTCATTATTCAAAACTGTGTTTCAATGGCTAATCTGTCGTGGGTTAGGCTACGCACGCGTGGTTCATCAATGTGTTAAATGTTACAGTAAATATTTCAGGAAAATAATAGATTGAACATTTATCATGTGTTTTCCATATATTATTATACTGAGTGAATCAATATGGGATACTTTAGACATTTATCGTATATATCTCTATTGCACACAGTGCATGCTTATATATTCTATAGTTTGGGATTGTGTTATGTTTTTATACAAAAAATAATTTATCTATATTAATTAGTTGTAACTTGCAATGCATTAAATGAATCCATTTCTCTCAACTTTCAGTTCATTATTTTTATCCGCTTGCATACTTTGTTGTTTGAATTTCAAATCGTAATTTCTATAGTGCCTATCAACTTTAATCCGCCTCTTTTCACACATACACACGCACGCATATACTTATATAAAATAATTGATGGGTCCGTCCAGTCTCGAAAGACAAAGGATAATCCCTGTAGGAGCAGCTGTGCTTGTAATTATGTGACAAGGGTTGCGCAATCTCCAACCACATCTCTACTGAATCGGAACTGCTTGAGTCCAGTGGCAAGGAGAAGTCCAAGACTTGAGATAGCAGAGATCACATACAGCATCTAGAAGAAGTCCTAAATGGTCACCCATCTGCTACTGGCCAGGCTCATCGTTATAAATATATGTATACACACACACACACACGCGCATATATATATATATATATATATATATATATATATATATCAAGCATACTTGTTTATTATACTAAGCCGTGAATAAGAAAAAAGTTTAACAAACCTTTTCAAACAATAAGAATATGTTGTCTTGTGTTGGTCTTTAAGACTGTATTGCCTGCATTCAGGGTGGTTCATTATATTATGTATAATGTGTGTGTATCTCAAAATCAGTAAAGCTATCTATAGAAGAGAAACTTACATAGTGCATTCCAAGTATTCGGAAATGTCGATACAAGTGTTAATACTATTTAACCCATAGCTGGAGAGAAAAAGAGAGACGGTAAGTGTCCCGAATAGAAAAAAGTATGTTTTGTTTTAGTGTTCAAATATAACTGGCTTGCAAATTCACTGTTACTAATCCAAACAATGCAACCAGTGCTAAACATATGCCAATTGATCGCGGTTTTTCTAGTATAATCAAATCTTCATATTTTCATGCCATCTGGTCTTATTTTTATTCCTGAATGTTAATCGGTTATCAAGCGCCTTGGTAAGAAAATCGTAAGGTGTTTTCATAAAATGCAATCACCTTATATGACATGTTAACCGACAAAATTAGCACTTATTACAGGTATTTGCAGCTTCTTCTTCAATTTTCGAATTTTAATCATGTCAAATCACACTTTATTTCCTTTTGACGGATTGATTGTTGCTATGTTTCCTGATGACTTAAGGTCATAATAGATTCACTGATTGATATAATAATTTATTGAGTTTGCGCTACGAAACAGATAATGTCAAGAATTGTAAATGTCAACTGAATTAAAGGAATAAATAATAAGATGGTGGAAATCATTAATTTCGGAATACAGTTTTTTGTCATCTATTCACTATATTGCTCTGTAATTACATTGAGCTTTTTAAATAAGAATGGGCATATATTATAGGAAAATATATTTCTACATATATCTCAGAGGATAAGGTACGGTTTGGTTGCGATTTTAGCTGATGGCACACTAGTCATATTTTAGTCTAGTTTAAATTTCACTGTCATATATTAGGTGCAATATAATAATCGATAGATAATTGTCTATTATACAGAATTTATATAATCTGCATGGATTAAAATATCATATTTAAATTTATCTTACGACCGGGCAAGCCCGGACAGCCTGTTATATATATATATATATATATATATATATATATATATATATATATATATATATATATATATATATATATATATATATAGTGTGTGTATGCATCTTTCCTCCTGTCTACACTTTCCGTCTGTTTTTCTCTTACAATCTCTCTCCATTTCTCCCCTTTCTTTCTATCCCGATATATCTATCTCGTAACCTTTTTTTTTACATCTATGAATCTTTATATCTCTTCACCTTTCTCTTCCCGTTTTACCTCCTTATCTTACTCTATCTTCCTTTTCATTTCTCTCCCCATATCTTTATCTTTCTCCCCTTTGTATACCTCTCTTTGTCACTCCTCTCCCCTTTACTTCTCTCTCTTTTTCTAACTTTTGCTTTCTTATAAGCTTTCTTTTCCTTTCCTTCATCATTTGATCTCCATTTCTATCCCCCACCTCTTTCCTGCTAACCCCTACACGCACGCACACACAACTGTGTCGCTTTTTCTGTAGTAACATTCCAAGAAGTCCAAACGAAAAAGAAAAGAGAAAAACTTTTCTACGATAACCAACAAACAAAGAAAATGTTTAATTCGCGTGTTTATACATTCTAACCTCTAATTAATTAATTCTCTGGCGTCTCCGGCAATTAAGGGCTTCATTATTGCGACTCATTAATTGTTTTTGCAGTCGGGGTTCGCCTTCAATGTTGTTTGCTCGTCCACATAGCGAATTCCTCGTTTGATTCCCGATTTAATTCGCATGATTTTTTCGCTTTAATGTTTCCCCTTTTATTTGCTCTACTTGTTTAGCGTTTTTAAAGTAGCGAAATGCAATATTAGTAATAAAAAATTAAGGCAAGATATCCTTTTTGTGGCCCACCCCTTAACGGAATAAAACTTGTGACTGAATTCCTATTTCTGTTCATAATACTAGATATGAAAAGCAAACAAATCTATTTTATATTACTTGTACCACCGCCTTTCTATAACACAGGGTAAATTGAAAATAAAGCCCTATTCCAAGATCAAAACAACTTTTTTACGATTCTTGTTCAATACAGAGGGAATTCTAAACAAGAACCGTAAAAAAGCAAATCAAATAAATACCTGTTTGACTCACGTAGTCATGATTTCCAAAATGGCCGGTTTGAGCGTGTGCATTTTCGTATGACGGTGTATTTCGGTAAAAGCAAGCAGTGAAAGTATAGCCGTAAACCTATGAGTGAGTGAGACGTTCGTGAATAAGAGAATATCGCATGTATGAGAATATATGTGAACTGATGTATACACGATTACAAGAAGCAATATGCATGTGCTGTTGCTGTGTTCAGTAGTTCGCGAAATGGTCTTGTTTCGTGGGTTAAACGCCTTCAATCAGATTGGTGAGGGTTATTCCACTTTAATACCGAAGACCTATATATGTGATAGTGATAAAGTTGTTTGACGGAGAGGGTGTGTATTTATGACCTCACCGTGGGGTGGTTTCTGGAACGGTTATAACGTCCTAGCACGGCAACCAACTCCTCAGTTGTTGAATTACATCACTTTTTAGATCAAGATGTTGATATGTCGTCGGCTGGCCTTCTTTTTAAGATCTTCGTTTCATTAATCACAGGATTTTCGTCGTTATTAATTCTATCCTGAGAATTAATTAACTAGAATGTTTTTTTTTGGTGCTGGATGTAAACGCGATATAAAATAAGTATGCATGTCTTTTTTTTTTAAATAAAAATAGATTTCTTTTAATGTATATATATTTACAATTCACGGAGCATTTTCAAAACTCGAATCAGGAAAAATAACTCGTCTGTTCTTGACCAAGTCAAACGTCCTACTTTTTAAGAACATATCCTAAGGCGTGTCGGCTTCAACTAAATGTCTTTCTCTCGCGAGAACAACAACAACAACTATTAACGTAAGAGAGGGAAAGATAGAAACATAAATATTAAAAACAAAGTGACATGTTTTAAGATTCCTGGTGTCGAATAAAGTAGGTTGTAACATTTGCACCTGTTTTCTCCGATGGCTGCGCCATGTGCACCTGTCCACACCGATGGCTTTGACACAGCTTATAAACATACTTTACTGATTGACTAATATTTTAACATACCTTGTAGACTGACTAGTATTTCAGACGATAATAGAACCAGCTTGATTTTACTTGTCTTAGCTCAGAGATATTGAAGAACTGCTAGAAGACGTTTAAATATTGAGAGCTCAGGAGCTTCCCTAGAAAGGGCTATTTATGAACATGCCACATCTATTTTATTCTTAACAGATTAGAAGTCGTTTTTTTTTATCCCATCGCATTAATGCGAAGGTGTACCTAAAGATGATACAACTAGGTTTGAACTGAGTCTGTTAATTTCTGAGTCTACAAGGAGTTCTTAATTCGCACTTTAATGTTAAGCGTATGTTGGCTGTTCATTGTGATTTATGTCTGCACTGGTTGGGACCGATTTTAGATTTTAGTTCAACTTGTGTGAATCACTAAATTTTCCCCTGAGAACAGACATAAAATCAGACAGTGAACTTCATAATTGTAAGTTGTTTGTCTGCCCTCCTTCTCTCTCGTCTATGTATCTATTTACCTCTCTTATGAGAGATATCTATCTATCAATATATATATATATATATATATATATATATATATATATATAATAGATTTCTTTCTATCTATGTATATATATACATGAGAGAGAAAAATAACATATATATATATATATATATATATATGTATAGATGTATATGGATATATATAGATGAGAGAGAAAATAACTATATATTTATATATATATATATATATATATATATATATATATATATAATGTGTGTGCGTGTGTGCAGAAGAAGGGAAATACATACATGAGCGGGTACCAAAAGCAAATCTTTTTAGCTTCAATAAGTGATATTTCACTCAACCCGTAATTGAACAGTCTTGGTCATTTCTGAAATAACCCTTTCTACGTTGCTAGTGTTGTGCAGTTCAATGAGGTCTACGTTACAGAATTTGTCTTTCCTACAGAATTTGACCTGAGATCAAATTATTTCATTTATTGTTAATCGTGTGGGGTGTATCTACATCTCTATAGGGGAATACCGACAGGGCTGCACGGGCATTTTTGTAGCTTAGATTGCACTCTCTACAGACGGCGGCTCTTCAATCTTATTTCCTGATTCTTATGTCACACATTATCGCCGTAAGAAGGAGATAAATACATAGCGTGTTTACCAAAATATTTACGGACCGTTTAATCAAACTAAATAAATCTACCACAAGAGTAAAAGATCTTCCGTTGTCCTTACGCCAGGAGGAATATACATAATAATATTGTATGCAAGGACATTCTTTGTCAAACACATAACCGCATAGCAACTCCCTACAACGTATTGGGCTTGAAATATTTGAAGCATAATTCGAATATTTTCACAGAAGGATTTCGTGTGCTTAAAGACCTATATTTATATGCATCAAATGATACCAGTACGATGTTAGAATTTAGATTTAATGGCATCTAACATATCGATATCATCTTCCATCACAACGGTTTGTCTTTTTAAACTTTCAGCATTTTTATTTTTTTCATAGCGAACTGACTTCTGCTTCACTATATAGAAAATACTTATTCCAGTAGAAAATATCGTTAGGATAGTGACAAATTTAAGTAATAACGTGAATAACGCAAGAGAGATAAC
>NC_136484.1:133923003-133980503 GCF_053919585.1 Euprymna scolopes
CTCTTTCATTAAACAATGACAAAAATTATTATGTAGTTTAGATGAGATACTATATTTTGCTCAGAGCTAGAGACCGGTGTTATTTTATATAAGACAAAATGGGATTCTGTCAAGTAGTTTTGGATTTTTGTTGTAATTATTTCACTTGAAATGGCAAGGAGTTTCTTAAAGTATGAGTTAAATGTCTCCTTCGAGTTCTAGTACATTTCGCCTATTTTGATAAAAGTTGCAACTTAGTTTGCATTATTGCAAAAATGGTTTACATTAATTTATCGCTAGAAAAATCATCGATCGTGCCTGTAATATGAGTAACTTTTCTCTGGGAACATTAATTTGGTTAGTGCGTTACGGCAACGTTGTTTTTTATACTTATTTAACTTTTACGGCGATTTTCTGCAGTTCAGCTAATTTTGACACTGATTCAGTATATGAAGGAGTTTTTCTCTAAGAAGCAAAGGTCACATTATTGTATATCTGTCAATCTTACTGTTTTCAGTTCGCATAATTTTCTTTCTATCTTTAAATTTTTTCTTCAACTTACCCGTTACTCGTTGGCGTTCATCATCATCATCATCATCATCATTTATTATTATTATTAATTTTATTTTTATTTTTTATTATTATTTTGTTGTTGTTGTTAACTTCAGTGTTGTGATATTTTACACCGTTTTTTCACTCACGGGTAGCTTTTACACCAAAGTTAGTGAGCATCGTCAAAGAGTCAAGTTTGCTGTTCCAAGCAGAACTGACTTCGGGATTAGGCTAATATTGTACATAACTCCCAAGGAGTACAACTATTTCTCAAGATCATCGAGAATTGAGCCAAGTTCACCTATGGCTGGCACAATGGAAGTTTTCTTATTCCACAACCTAGCAATATCCACTCTCACTTTCTGATTGTTACGTAGTTTATTTATTTATTTTTTTTTGCCTACTAAGTTGATGTTGTTTAGGCAAGCTACATTTAGCATTCATTGTGTTTTTTTGTTCAACTACGATATCCGGTTTCCAGTGAATTATCTCTTGGTCACGCGGAACCATTAAATCCCAGAGAATCTTAACGTCTTATATTCTACTACTGCTTCTGGGTTATGTTGGAACCAATTATTATTATTATTATTATTTCTCACAAGGAGTTTTCACACAGATCATTCTCAAAGATTTTTTTAGAATAACCTGTGATGTTCCCTGGAGCCTAAGTAGCAATAAGTCTCTCTAGATTTCCACCTTTTTCGGTAAATGTTTCAAATTCACAACAACACTTTACTATTTATTTTTCGTTGGATGCACCCACTGGTATTCAATGGAATTTGCGTGCCAATAAGCTTTCTTAAGATCCCAGTTCTCTTTGAACTCATCCAGTGCTGGTCTTACTAGTCATCTACTTTCTCGATCTTTCTATTTTCTGTGATCGTCCTTGATTATTTGGTGTGATATCGGGTGATTGAATGGGGTGGGCTGTAGATTATTGGAGTGTAACTTCTAATTATGCAATTTCAAATTTCTTGATTCCACATGGTGTTTCTTTGAGTTCTACCTCTGTAGCCGTTTTTTTTATATCCGGGTAGTGCCTGTGGTCCGTGTGTATTAGTCACTACATTCAAGAGTTTTCCTTTATATTGCAGATGTTTTCATTCTTCTTAACCGATGGTTCTTCAAAGCCATTCCTCTGATTCAAATCGCTCACATATTTTTTCAATACCATTATTATTATTATTATTATTATTATTATTATTATTATTATTATTATTATTATTATTGAATCACCACTAGTTCTCACATAAGTTTTTTTTTTCTCACGAAGAACAGCAGATATGCTCAACGAAAAGTCAATTTTCAGTACTCTGGATATTTCTCTAACGATTCCAAGTCATTTTGCTTTTTCGTAAAAGCAATTTATTATTGCTTTCCCGGTGAAACTTTGAAAGTTGAGAGTTAATAACAATTCGTAAATCCTGCATCCTCTATGTCCTTTCGAATAAGGATTAAAATCAGTCATTTGACTTTTATGACTATTTTCTCGGACACAAACTGACGTTCGGCTACCGCATATTTTTTGTAATTTGTTGCTGCTGTTGTTTATTATTATTGTTATCGTTGTTATGGTTTTTATCATTGTTATTTTTGTTATGATTGTTGTTATTATTATCGCTGTTTTTCTTGTAGTAGCAGCAGTAGTATACGTTCTTATGACATAGCCCAAACTCTACAGGTACATTCTGTTGCAATTTTGTAGGGTATTTTTTCTTATCAATATTGGTAATCAGTAGGGCTGTGACAACAAAATATTCTTTTCGTTGTTTTGACTCTCGACGCGGCACAGTTAGACACAGTTAAAAGAGAACCACATTACTCTATATAAAAGCATATAAGATATAAACGGATACACAGTCAAGAGTCAAAACAATGAAAAGAATATGCTGTTGTCCTAGCTCTAGTAATCCGTATCACTTACATCCGTGGCTCAACCTGAATACATTTTTGTATTTTACTGACCTGGGCAATATATGATGCAGAACCGGTTTAATGCAAAAGCTCACCCAGACATATGGCAAGTAAGACAGTTTATTACCGCTACCTTAGTTCTACTGAAAGTAAACGTGTTGAGGACAACAGTGACCAGGAATTAGCTCGGACTCCACCTTCGTTGTGTAATGAGAATGGATGGCGTTTTTATTATGTTACCAAGTTAATTGTTAAGATTTAACAATAGTCCGTCGTGGGCAAGGTGTAACAGCAAGGTCAACTTCCAAAAAATATAATGAATAAAAATAAATTAAAAAATACTTTTCAGACAGTAACAAAAAGAAGACTTGGACTTCTTTTACTTACCTTACACTTCTACTTAAATGATATATTCTTATATTCTTTTTATCACATACACTCAGGAATACTCTCTCTCTCTTTCTCTGTATATATATATATATATATATATATATATATATATATATATATATATATATAGGGTGACCCAAAAAACGTGATATCTCCATTATTTATTTACCGATTGCCCTGATTTTACAGGACATGGCAGAATCAAGGATCATGAGTACACCAAGATCCTAGTGGGAGCTGGGACAAAGAATACACTGTGTGTTTAATTTTGTTCGAACAAAACACTTAGAAACCGGGCGTAATTAGAGTTGTGGCCCGTTTTTTGAGGGTCACCCTCTATATATATAATGTCTCGCATATATACATATTTATATATACACACATATGTATGCACACATATATTTATAATTAAACAATAATTAATCGTAATATGTACGAACATTAGCGTTACATGCTTAGGCAATCAATAGTGTAAGGTTGACAATTTCTGCCCGTCATGAGATTCGAATCCAATCACGAGGCCAACTTTTGCTCTAAGTGATAAGCTTTCACATCCGGGCTACTGTTATTTTAAAAACTAAACAATCTTCATATAAAAAATATTATATATGAACCTAGTAAGAGCAACTCAAAATGATTAACATAAATACAGGGTGGAACGATAAAATTGCCGCCATAGAAGACATGGCATGGTTCCATTTCCGTCAATGAAAACCTGTTTTCATTTTTTGTTGCAGACCATTTACTAGTTGTCGAGATGTCTACAAATTCCAAGAGCGATAGGAGTTTTCTATCATGTCTGAAATTGGCACCATATTCAACGAGCGAGATCGGAGATGCGCCGCTGTATAACTTATGCTCTCTCCTGGTCCAAGTTATCACAATAGGACCATAAACCCTCAAAATGCATCGCTGGATTGCCATGAATAATAGGGATGTGCCCAGGTTCATGGAAACAAAGTTTCCGGCCAGGGTTATAGTCTTTGGTGTAGTTTCAAGTGAGGAGCACATCATGCTACCTCACATCTTCGAAGTCAGCATTAAAGTCAACACCAAAATGTACCTGGATGTGGTGAAGCATGTGCTTATCCCTGGATGCAATCAGGTGGACGCTGGCAGACCCTCAGTGTGGCAGTATGACTCGACGCCGGACCACAAGTCCAAAGAAACGTAGGCTTCGTTACAGAATGAGTGTTACGACTTTGTACCTTTCTCTCACCGGTCCCCCTCCTCTCTCGATCTGAACCAGTTGGACTACTTCGTTTGATCATACGTTAAGAACATCACCAACACGACCTCCTTAAACACCAAAACCAACCTGATCCTCGCCATTCGCCGAGTAATCGCTTGATTCTCGCCGACGCTTGTGGAAAAAGCATGCTCTCAGTTCCATACTCGAATCGAAACGGTGATTGAGGCGGAAGGCGACTACGTTGAATAGATATCAGCTCTAGTACATAATCAAGTTACTTGATTAATTTTTTCAAGAAAAGTTTTAGAATAAGGCTGTAGTGTTGTTTTCCTTATGGTTACAACTTTATCGCTTCAGTCTGTACAATTAACTCTGTTGCTTCTGGAACGTAATTGTTATGTTGTTGGAACAAACATATAGGCGTTATTTTTGTTAAAAAACCTTACATACGGCATACTCTGTTTGGGTTATAATTAATTTTGTTCTTCAGCAGTTACTACTTTTACTAGGAACCATATTGGATAATATTAAAGTACTTTAGAAACATATACAACATTAGTAGCCTTTTCGATCATGAAACTGACATATTAAAAACCGAAAAAAATGAGTAGGTATAATCTTACAGGATAATTTTATTTCGTTATATAAATGTTGCTTAGATGAAAGAATGCAGCCTGAAGAATACTATATGTACTCTACTATATAAACTATATATATCATATATTACTAGCTGGCAGCCCGGCGTTTCCCGGTCGTACAATACGCTTAAATGATAAATTATGCAGATTGCGTATGTATTATTATAGAATCGGTCCTCTATTGATTATTATATATAGCGAGGAACAATTTTCCAGGTGGGCTACTTCACAAATAAAAGATAAATAAATAAATAAATATAAAAAATAAAATAATAATGATAATGTCGTTCATCAAATTCCGTCTGTGTTTGTTTACAATACAATGTCAGCTGATATTTTGGCTTGACAATTAATGCCCTGGAAAAGTCCTTTCTGATTTATATAGGGGTTTTAAATATGCAAACAAATAAATGATTTGCGGAAATTTGAAATGGTACCTTTTTCTTTTCATCGTAAATTGAATTTATTAATAAGAAAAAAAGTAAAATTAAATCGTAAGGTATACCCAGGATTTAATAGAGAATCATTAGATTTGTAGTCGAATGCTCTACCATTAAGCTATATCTCCAGATTATATTAAATATACTTTTTTTTATTTTTTTTATTATTTATTTATTTATTTATTTTAAGAAAAAAGATTTGGTAAAATTTTATTATCTCCCTTGCCGGTGTAACATATTAAAATATTCCACTTTAAGAATTCTTCTTTTTATCAATAAGAGAAAAAGCTATTTTTAAGATCGGATTTTTCGATTTTCGGTACTTGTCGTATGAATTTCCGTACAAAACATATTTACGAAAACTGCCAGATTTATAAATTAGGTTTGTGTAAAATTTGCAAAAGATAGGCTCAGCCGTTTCGAAGCCTATAAGGTAGGAACTCTTACACACACAAAGTAACTGTATGCAAGGAGAAAGTCGTCATGCCACGGGTAAAATTAATTTCCTATACAGCGCAGTTTTGGTTGGTTGGTTGTTTTTGTTTTACGGCATATCAAACTTTTTCAGTTTATTTAATGCCGAATCTAGTTATTTTGGAGAACGATTTTTAATGGAGTATATATTTGTTTTTTAAGTCGAATTATATTTAACACATAGTTGGGACCCTAACAGGTACTACCACTCCGGGTCAGAGTAAACCTGGGAGCAATGGCAATTAAAGGGTTGCTCCACACTCCCCAAGGCCCGCAAGTTGGGGCCTAACCATCGGATATAGTTTTAGGTCATATCCAGGACCAGAGCAGTTTTGGTCCAATTTTATGCCTCTTTATGAAGATTTTAATCAAGATATAATACATCTAAAACCTCTTATTTAGAATCCTTATTTCGATCGAAATCAATCACAGTTTCGGAATTACAATACGTAATAACATTAACACATTAGTTGAAGGCGTCGTAAGAAGAACTTGAAACTCAGGGAATCTTGTTTAATATTTATCTACGGACGAGGAATCATTGTTAATACTAATCTGAAATATTTGACTTTTATAATTGGGATGTGCCTATTTTTCTCCTCGAAAGTGTTTTTTTTTTTTTTTTTTTTTTTTTTTTTGACATTTCAAAGAAACCGAAGTTTGGGGAATATTTATTAATTTATATTTCTCAAAAATCATATTTAATACCCTCTTGTGTAAAATTATTTTAAACAATATATATTGCACGTACGATTTTTAGACGCTTAGCTGCTTTATCATAAAATTTATTATGATCAGTTAATTAGTAAACAAGTGAATTCTGTGCATACATCAGTGTGTAAACATATACGCATTCTTAACGTTATGATATGGAGATATCATGTGAAGATTTTTGATAATCATCGTTGATAATAATATTAGAAAGAGAAATCACGACTGTTTAAGAAAAATACTCACGACAATACAATAAAAGAATGAAGTAAATTTCTTTCTTGTCATTAGTAGTTGGGTGAAAAGAGCCTTTGGGTATGTAAATGCGATTTATCGATTGGTATTTCATGATAACAATTTGAAACGTATTCTCACCAATACTTTTATTTTATATTTATCCTTTTTTTTTCGAAAAAAAAAAATATATACAAAAACCGAATAAAAAATCTCACTGCAATTTTGTTTTTAAGTATTTCTTTTTTGGAATCCAAGATCAAAATCTTGTACTCGACCTTTTCTTCTTTCATATTCAACTTAGTAAAAAAAACAACAACAAAAAAAAAAAAACAAGAAACCTTTTTCCGATTGATAATCGAAGTTAAAAGTGGTTCGGTGCGCGTGTTTGTGTTTCCACGTGTCCACTTCCGCTGCTTCTTCGCCCTAGAACATTTTTCTCCTCGGTCTACCCACTTTATCTAAGACTTCGATTTAAAACCCTTTTGTTAGATTTCAATTTTTTCTGCTCATTGACGTGTCGAGCTATTGACAGCCAGGGTGGTGGTCGTGAACCTGCCATTTTTTTTTTTTTTTTTTTTTTACGGAGACGGAGAGATACTTTGCTGTCAATTTCCTTGTTCACCTATCCGATCGTTTTACCACGAGAAGTATCGTTATCAAACCTGTTTGGATGCCTAAAGGTGTGATATGCAATCTTTTCTCACTATGTAGACATCTTGTTCACATGTAGCATCATATCAAATACACGTATCATGAAAATATTTGACGGCCAATAAAAAAAAAACCTTTTAACGAATTAGTAAACGAGTCTAACAGGTGCGATGAAAACGTAACCGATAGTGAGTGTTGGCTTAATGCCGACGAAAAAAAGAAAATAGCTCCAAGAAGAAATAGATTGTGTACAGTTATTTTTGTATGAAAATGAAATGTTTATTTTGTGGTCTCCCTGCAAAAGGAGGGTGGACCCTTGAATTCACCCTCGTTAGTTCGTCTGTACGCACTTTCCCAATAATTACGCCTTGAAATTTTGCACAAACATAGAGCATGATATGAGTAAAAAAGTAACAAAAGTAGAGGTGCCTTTTGGGTTAAAATGGCTAAAATTGACACTTTTGTGCTTATTAAAAAAAATTGATGCCTTGGATTTTTATAAAACTTCCTTAAAAGTTGTAACGATTTCTATATAATTTTGTTTGTCTATACTTCGCGATAACTCTTGGCTGTGCCCCATGGGCTCTTTTAGGGCTAATACAAGCACTCCATTTTGGGGACTATTTTACGACAATTTTCTGTGTATGTCTATTTCACAGTTTTACATGGTGCTAAACTCAAATATGTTAAGGCCTTGGAGACTTTGGGGGCTAAAGGGGGAGGCGACCAAATGATGGCCTTAGTCATTTTTTTTTCTTTTTTTTTTGCATGGTGAAGAACTCAAATATGAATATCTTAAGGCCTAAAACTGCACCGTTTGTTCATTTTCACCAGGGTTTGACGTCCCCTGTGAACTTTTGGGGTTAAATGGATGGGGTAGGGGGACAAGTGCTGAACTTAGTAATTGTTTATGCCGTGTTCACTGTGTACTCATGGAGGACCACGCATCCTTCACTTGTTAAGTGTTATCATCTTGTTCTTGTTAGAGATGGACATCCTACTTTATGTCAGGCATTCACCCGCTATCTTAGACATTCCAACAGGTAGATTATTTTAAAATTCTTACCTTTTTATTAAATTCAATTGATCCTATCTATTTTGCACTTGGTTTTTCTGGTATATTCTCCTCGTATTTTAATATTCCTTTTTTATGAGCCAGGTTATTTCTATACTTAGTGAAATGACGGATCCCTTCCTAAAATCCCAGTTTCCTTTCATGTACAGTGCCACTGGAGTTTTTATCTCTCAGCTATGATTATCCCAATACACTAACTTCTAAGGTTGCTTCTTTCTCCTTTGCGTGCTATATAACGATGTCAGTTTTAAAAGTTCCGTTTCCTAGGTACGCGACTGTGGGAGTTGCATAGTTATAAGAGATTGTGTATGGATTTTGTCAAACTGCTCCTACTGGTAAATATTTTGATGATTCAGTCAAGATATTTACACTCTCCCTTGTGTCACATTGTATCGGAGTTGTTCCCTAAGTAAAACATTGCCAGTGGATGTCGGGCGGCTCGCATTCTATATTCTGTGTAGCAGAGGTTGCATGGTCATTATTGAAACTACCACTATTTTTAAAAACATTGGTCATCAAGCGTTGATCTTAAGCGGCCATTATAATTATCTCTTGATCAGAGTAGAGAGATTTACTTTTATAGGTATTTACAGGTATATGTAGAAATATACTAGAAAAGAGAAAGATAATTGATAAACATTAATATCAAGTAGAGAAGAAGATGATGTATGATTATAATATAAATATCATGGATCTATACTAAACAGGAGTAAAATTCAAAAAGGGTGTGCTCTAGATGTTTATTTTAGAGATTCGCCATTTAACAACGAAAAGCCACTCGAGTATAAATGTTTGAGTATCAGGTGTCCAGTAAGAAAATACCATGATAATCAGTAATGGTAGAAATTGGGCAATATTTGATTGCTTTTAAGCAGACGGCTCAACAAGAACTTGTTTACATTAAACTTTAAAACGGCAATTTTATAACCAGGTGAAAAGCAGACGCGCAGTAATGTATCCAACAGAGGGATAGTGCTGGACAAGAAACTTTGCTCATGAAATTTTCGTTTACTTCAGGAATGCATATAGAGCGAGGGAAACTGTTGTTGTAAATGTTATACAGGGAGAGGTATTGATTGAGCTCAGTCGAGCACCTGCCGTGAAAATAACGATAGAGCAGGAATAGACCCACAAAGACTCTTCTGTGAGAAAGAGAGAGAAGAGAGGAAAATGTGCATTCAAGAGTAAGCATATCAGTGAAGAACTTGGACCTAGGGAATTTGCAACAGTCATCCAAAGCGTTTTAGTGTGTAATTCTTAACTGTTGAAACCAACGAAAACATTAGAACACAATATTGATGATATTCAAAAGAAAACTACGTAGACCTCTCATCAAAATCAGGTGGATAAGGAGTCGCGAACAAAGAACTTCGTAGTCAGACTTCAGCAAAACTATAGAGTGCAGTTATACCTAAAGTCTGCCAGGATTTGATCACATAACACAACGGTCGTAAAAAACAAAAACAAAAAAAAAAACAGCATATTTTTAAAAAAGACTCTCAATACTACCAAAAGTAACATGATCCAATCAAGTAATAAAGGGCATTAAGTCCCTAGCAGATTAAACTTAACATAATTAATCCGGAGCAAAGCATCATTATCCTCAAACTGAATTGTTTCGAGAAAAATATATAGGGATCGTGACGCATTTAAATAAGCAGGTCTGTAATGCAGTAATAAATACTTCCAAATAAGGTACTGTTTATTTATTTTTAAATATCAGTGTTTCGTCCAAATCAATATGCACCAACGGTCTATGGACGAATACATATTTAAGTCACTTTTTTAAGTTGGCTTCATTTTAAAATAATGCCGACGGGGATAAAGTATTTTCTTTAAACGTATTATATCGAATTATGTCCAAAGTATATAAACTACCAGGTAACTGTGTGTGTGTGTGTGTGTGTGGGTGGGTTATCAATGTGTGTTTATGCATTATGTGTATATACATGTTTGTATATGTACATGTGTGTATATATCCATGTAAATGGAGATACGTGTGCATTTGTGTATATATATGCATATATTTGGATGCGTTTATATAGGTAAATGAGTTTATATATACGTATATGTATGCATATATATGTTTGTATATGTATAATATATGTGTACATGTGTATTTATATTATATATTTTATAGATGCATGTGTATGTATGAATATACAATGTTGTAAATATGTCATGGATATTTATGCATATATATATATATATATGTTGTTTTGAAAAAAAAAAACGAATGAATTTATGAAATGATCAACGTTTCGTCCCTATTGCAGAGGACATCTTCAGGATATTAAAAGGAAAAATGCAAAAAAAAGAAAATGATCATAGACCATACGGAAATGAAAAGGAAACAGTGTTAGAATCCTACCCATATCGGGAAGGAAACTATGTGTGTGTATCGGAAGGTTGGGTTGTTCAATGTCTATATATACACTTTTAAAAATACGTTAAATAAATATGTACATTTTTTTCTCTCTCTAAACCTATTCATTTTGTTGAATTATTTAAGGATTAAGGAAAAAGGGTTAACCAGGATCTGTTTTGATATTTTCTTCTTTGATTATTATTTTCCTTATACTAGGGGCTAAATGGTAGAAGCCCTTTCTTTGCGTAATAGTATTAGTGTTTAATATTAGTGCTGACTCTAAAAGTCTTCTTTTAGCTCTATCTATCACATATTTTATAATTTTCCCATGATCTAAATTAAATAAATGATCGTGTTCTGCACGATGGCAAAAACGTGCATTTAGGGCGTTACCATTCCTTATATCTCTTTTGTGTCCGTAAAGTCTTAGTTTCAATTTACGCTGTGTCTCAACTATTTATGCTTGTTGGCAATTGTTACATGTATGTATATATATATATATATATATATATATATATATATATATATATATATCTCATTCGCCCTTTGGAAGGTCTTGTTTTTAATCCTTCAAGGAGACTAGCCGCCCTCCTCACCAAACAAGTCTGGTGGGGGAATCAGTTTAGTCGCCGGTGACCCGTAAGTCGTAGTGAAGGCAGCCTTTCTAGGAGAAGCAAATCTCTGATTTTAAAAACCATAAAGCGGAAGACCATTACCCGCATTAAGCTGGTCTGCAGTTTAATTTGTTGCTGGCTATCTTGCTCTTGCTTGTTGCTGGATCTCAACATTTTGAACCGAGAGAGAGAGACTTAGCTGTCGTACAAAACTAAGACTCTGTAACATCATATTTGTATAGATACTCCCTCAGGCATTTGGGCTCATGGATTTTAAATGTCTGAGGGAATGGCACTCGTCTGACAAGACGTTGCAATCATATATATATATATATATATATATATATATATAGTGTGTGTGTGAGTGTTGGTATGCTGTTGTCAATTTGATCTATGACTAAAGATAATGCTTCTTTTTATCAAATGGAAACCCCCGTAGGAATTATTTCAATTTAATCATCGTGGTATTATTATTATTATTATTATTATTATTATTATTATTATTATTATTATCAATTTATTAATCTTATCATGCCATTATTTTTTCGTTTTGTTCTTCGATGTGATTTTTGTGTTCATTTTTAGTTTGATTCTTTCGACTGTGATTTGTCTTTATGATGCGTTTGTTATTTGAATTTTAATGGGCATGTTTTTCTTTCTCACTCAATAAAGTTTGTGTTCAGAGGGCATTTCGTTTTCTTTTTAAAATTATTTTATTTTTCTTCCTCTTACCTTTTATTTCTCTTCCCTTTACGTTTAACTTTTTAAGCCGCTGCCCTCGAACGTTCCATCGATCCCTTCCACCTATAACCACAAACATGATCCACGAAGGTGTGCCCCTCCCCGGCTGAACCTTGCCATCATCTGAATTGTTTTCAGGCAATTCTTTTTCTTTATTACACCGTTAGTTTCGTTATAAGTCACATGTTTTTTTTTGTTTTTTCTTTTAGAAAAAAATGGTTTACAAATATATTAGGGGCTGTGGATGTTCCAATGTTCGCTGACGCATACATTGTAATAAGAGAACCCGAGTTCAAACCAAGTCTTAGGTAGCGTATTCACTTACACTGTAACATCGTTAATAAAATACATGGAAAATTCTGCTCACCTGTGGGTATAATAATAACTTACAATTGATTAAACATTTTTTAATTAATTATCTCAATCGCTGTAAAAAGTCATGTTAATATCGTTAATGTACCCAAAAATAATGGCAAATGTATTGAAGCACAAGGATATTTTTGGAATCGATTTGTTGAAGAGGCAAGGAGAATTAGATCCATATATTCATACTAAATCTACCCGGATCCGGTTGAGTCACAACAACAACAACACATTCCATTTGTATTTCAGTCCAAAATTCTTGAACTATAACATTTTAAGACATTCTCCTTCTTCCATAACTAAAAAGAAAAATAATTATCTTAAATTTCTTTATCACTAGAATCATCACTACCCCTTATTATAATAATAATAATAATAATAATAATAATAATAATAATAATAATTAGCGGGACCTGTGGAAATTCCACGGAGAACTCATTCATATATAATATATTGGTGTTGGCATTCTGTAGATGTTCAGTGTAAGTGGAGACGCTGTGATATTATTGTAGCTATTTTATTAAAACTGCAAATATATTTATCTAAGCTAGTGCGAACGCCCCGCAAAGCCCGGTCGTAAAGTATACTTAAATATGATATTTTAATTCTTGCAGATTTCATATATATTATTATAGAGTTAATGTTCTATCGATTTTTATATATTATAAAGTTGCGATTTAAAAAAAAAAGATCTATATGACTTGGGTGCATTAGCTTGAATCGAAACCGAAATAAAAACTTATATATATATTATAACTTGAGTTTTTTCAGCCATAACTGGAACCAATATTTCTGAAGAATTCTTGATAAAATGATTTATAAAAAATAGATGACTTAAGTGATATGATCTATAACCGAAACCAAAACTTATGAAGAATTCTTTGTAAAACTATTTATGACAAGAAATAGAAGTACAAAA
This sequence comes from Euprymna scolopes, assembly GCF_053919585.1. Lineage (NCBI taxonomy): Eukaryota > Metazoa > Mollusca > Cephalopoda > Sepiida > Sepiolidae > Euprymna > Euprymna scolopes. The sequence goes on from NC_136484.1 coordinate 133,936,262, forward strand.
CAATTAAACGACCTGGATGTAAGTGTGACACAGGAAATAACACACACGCTATCGTATTAATATATCGATAATAATATAAAGTTATTATTAGTATGTACTTTTCTCATGTAAAAGTAGGGAGACTTATTATTTTGTCATTTAAGTTACATCCCCGTTTGTATTGAGCAGAAATACTCAGATAAATTACATGAGGGCATTGAAAAGATCTCACTTCCTCTTATTGTCGAAGTATCATGTTAAGGAAGGCCAGTAATTCAGTGTCTGCACTGTGCAATAAGTTTATTACACGTTAATAGAATATTATGAAATAGATGATTGTGTTCCGGCGTTGCCGGAACATGTAAAAGTACTAAAGAAATTACTTACCAAACTGAGTTATCAATTAGTATGCGAATTTGGCGTTGTATTAAAAAAAAAACACTCTTTAAACATTATTAGTATCTGTGCAGTGTACGCTGAGGTGTAAATAAATGAGATTAATATTTAATTTTTCATGTTTATTTTTGTAATATAGTGTCGCCCAGATATAAGACACTTCTTATCCAGTCTATACTCTCTCTTATATCGGGGTTATTCTTATATCTTCGGTTCTTATATCCCAGTTACACTGTACATTAACAAAAGATCTAATTTGGGACCAGAGAAAATCTCATATCTGTTTTTCTTATATCCGGGTTACACTGTAACATAATTTCTATTAAAATAAAATTATTCCATTTTGATAAATAGTTTATGTGAAAATGGAATTTGATCCCAAAACAAAGCAGTTGTCGCCGAAATAAAATTAGTAACTTCTTTATATTCACATTACTAGAAAAGGTAATGCGTAATAAATAAGTAACGCAAACTGTATTTATAATTGGAATATTTATCGAAATTGGAACATTGTATTTCTATCCAATTCAAATAAAACTGTCCTTTTTTTTCCTAACATAACAACTGAATTTGATACTAAAAGTGAATTTTTATGAATTGCAACGTAGAGGCTTTTATTTAGATACCTTAATCTTTGTTAATGTTTGGCAAAAGAACGTTGACAAGCTATGGACTGGTCTTGTAACATTTCGAATGAAAATATTGTGGGTATATTTTAATGAAAATACGACATTCGTATAGGAATTATATATATAGTTTTGTTTTTTTTATTTTGTACCCGAAATATAATTTACAACACGTTTTATAATAGAAAATGTTGCCGGCTTGTGTTATTTTAAAAAAAATGTACGACTATGCAGAGTCTGAATTATTATAAAAATAGGCTGACCTATGCAGTTTACTTGCCTGTTAGATGATGTATTTTTCGTGGTCAATGTGTTCGTTTAAACTATTATACAATTATCATGCAATAAGAATTTAAGGATAGTAATAGCAGAATTGTGGAATGTACCTGCATTCTGAAATATTTTCCTTTATGTAAATAACTCTCGTTTGTTCAGTGGTGGCGTAGCAGTAGGTAATATATTGGGGTTGAATATTATTGTAACACTTTGTGTTGATGACGGTTATCGGACAGGCAAAAGTTTGAATAAATGTAATATTTTTTGTATGCACTTCTGCAGCGAAAGGTCTTTGCATAAATAAGAATGTATGCATATATCTGATATATAAATAGCTAGATGTCTGCCCACATGTTTCCAGATTTTCAAACTCTATCTTCCAAAACGAAAAGACACAGAGCGCCGCTACGTGTCTCAAATGATTGGATTTTTTATGGACTGTTCTTGGATTGGTCTTTAGCCGGTGAAAATAGTTTTTTAGTGGTCTAAAATTGAAAAGGTCGTTTACATTTGGTAAATTCATCTTAGTTTATTTTTTAATCAATTTATATGCGTGTTACGTTGCTACGATAGTAACGTCACCAGCTTTGAACACTAGTTTTGCTTTCGGTTTCGATTCTGGCTGATAGCACCCCATTTTTATTTTTTTCTATTTTATGTTTTTTAAAAATTTGTAAAATCACGACTATATAATAATATATACGAAATCTGGACAAATCAAATTATCATGTTTAAGCATATTTTACGGCCGGGCAAAGCCGGGTACCCCCTTCGCTAATATTTTAGTACGATTAATCGGGAATTAGAAACATCGGAACATTTTGATGTGCCGGGATCGGAAAAAAATGTGCGTTTTTCCCGATGCAAAAACGATTCTTTTGTCTTATTTTAATTGACTTTGCTTAAAACAAAATTTTCTACTGCTAGAATAATCATAAAATAATAAATATTTTTTTTAATTTTAACTATCAGTACAACTAAAAGCTATAGATCATCCCCCACAAATGTATATTTACGTTTAGAAAAATATCTGCGTATTCAATATGTGTTTTTACGATGATCGGATAACAAATAACTATGCTACATTAAAATCTAAACGAAATCAGTAATTGTATCGGAATCGCGAAAAAAAATTGAATCGTCCCATCAATAATATATATATATATATATATATATATATATATATATATATATATATAATGGTTTCCTTCCATCTTGACAGACTATGAATAACCAGTGTAAAGTTGCCTGCGCTGAAATTCTGACAAGAATTGCGCAATGTCCAATCACTCCTCTCTTGAGTCGATATTGTTACATACCAGTGGGAAGTGGAGCTTCAAGACGACTGGGAAAAATGCCGGGATTAGTTTCGGAATAAATAATTTGGAAACATGGAGAAAGACCGACGGACATACATAGTTTTATAAATTAGATTTGTGTGTGTGAGTGTATAGTTATGTATTACATATAAGTAAATAACTAGTGATGTTTATTACAGAGTTGAGAAAAATGTACGTGTGTGTTTAAATACATGTCATAGAGAGAATGTGGACTGTTTTAGCTACTCGCACAACTCTCAGAAATTAATTATGAATATTAGAAGGAATGGAGGAAATACGTAAAACAATGGGGTGAAATGGAAGCTTCCTCGATAAATCTCGAGTACACATAAAAATCTTTCCGCCGTCTTTATCTGGCGTTCAATCGCCACACTTACCACCTCCCACCACCAACACACACATACATCGCCACCCCCGCACATTTCCCTACGCTATGCCGATATAGAGGACTGGTTCTTCGAGTTCTGTCTAGTGTGCGACTGGCGGTTTCGAAAAATATGCTTACAAAATTGGTGTGAGATTTTTTTTATGAATTAAGTGAAAAAATTAATATTAATCTAATTAAAATTAATTGGATTTGTTTTAGGCAAAGGAAAAGAAGTTTTTGAAATATGACAAGGAGAGAAAGTGAATTCTCCTGTGATCAATTCGACTGATAAGCAGTTAATCTAGTAAAAAGTTTTTTTTCTTTTTTTTTTTTTTTTAGAAAGTGTAGGCGGTTGAAAGTGATAAACGGACATCGAAGTTGAGCTAAGGATGGTGGGTGAGATCAGTCGATGAGACGGGAGAGGTATCCTGTACTATTATTGTTACACATCTAAGGTGTGTGTGTGTGTGTGTGTCTATGTGTGTGGGTGTGTGTGATTGCCCGGCCATATAGATGCTTATTTATATCTTAATAACAAAGTCCATATTTGCATCCCTACGAGGGCAAACAAACACAAGTCGTTTTTAAAATAGGAACATCCATCCAAAACAAAAAGGACACTAAAAAAAGACTTTGAATTGCCCAGGTCTCGAAGCATTTTCCCTACACTAACTGAATCCAGAATAATATGAAGCGTAACGTCAGGGCAGATACTATACTTTGATCTTAGCCAAAAGGCTAAGGACGATTTAGTTGAGTACCCAGGAGGACGGAATTAGACAAAATTAAATTTTGCCCGAATCTAGCGTCTTTAGAAAGAGATTCTCAGAATTTATTTAAATTGTTTTAGTCTTAGAAGAATTTCCCCTACCGGTGGGGAGAACGGAAAAGGCTTTTATCACAACCCAAATGTATTATATGTATGCATATAAACAATGACTTGTAACGCCAGGTAGCACTTTTAAATATCAAATTCGAATTATTAATGCTATCATGTTTGACTGTCTTTCTTATATAAACACATTTAGTTAAAATTCGCTACTAGACACGTTCATCGATTTCTTTTTCGGTCCGTCATTCGTCTGACACGAGAATACCTGGCCTTACAAAAGTTCAGCATGCCCACAAATTCAAAATAATACAGGATGGTCGCTAGAAATTCGGGAACATTTTCAAACAACGATTTATTTTCACAAAGAATAATTTTTACAAAGTTTTTCAAAGATCAATGTCATATTATACGCATAGATACTCAAAATGTCGTCCGTGTACTTCACGGCAGCGTCTTAACCTAGAAATCCAAGCTCGACAACAAAATAACCAATCCAAAAATGGCAATCGCGCATTTTCTTCATGATCTAAGCTGACCTACAAATTTCCCGCTTTGCTAACGACCACCCTGTATATTTAAACTCAATACAGCACTCCGTGGACACGCTAATAAAATAGGCCCATAAAAGAAATTTGCTAAATGGTAAAATATTAAGAAATCCTGCTGAAGAATACTACGAGTACTTGTAGGGTCCTTGAACTTGAGATGATGCTCTGCTATGAAATAAGATAAGACAAAAAAAAAAAAAAAAAAGACAAAAGAAGAGACTCAACCTGCTCCTGAAATCTCCATTGAATGGTAGGAACTTGTTCTCAGCCACCAACTCTCTAATTCGGTACAAAGCAGTTTTGTCGGATGGACACAGGAAAAAATGAAATAAGTGAATAAAGACAAAAGAAATTGTCAGTCAAATATTGAGCACTTCACCCAAATGCTTATGTACTCGGTTGTTCATCACAAGAATGAAAAAAGGAGAAAGGACTAATTTGGATTGTGGAATGTCTTAAGTAAGTTCAGAAATGTGCACTACTACTTAGCTACCAATCATGACGTGTTCCTTGCAGCAACAGTGAAAAGTGAGCTAGATGAAAAAAAAATCACTGAAAGATAAGCAGATGTACAACGAAAAAAAAGGAGGTTGAAACGTTGACCGAGTTGCTAAGAATGAAGTTTCATGGTCAGTCAAAAATGTCTGGCCACGTGGAATTTTCTGTCTGAAGGTGACTTGAAAAGGGATACAGAAAATCTCATATTTCATCTCGGGATTACGCACTAAATGCAAATGCAATCAGTAGACACGTCTTTGGGAAGGACTGTTCTCATAAGTGCAGGCTGTAACTCTTAAAACAGTGTCACACATTGTTAGTACTTGTTCTACTCTTGTTCAAAACGTCGCTATGACAAAATATGTGCAACTCTACATAGTAGCTTGTGCCAAAAGTTTTGAATCTAAGTGACAGATAAGTGGTTCAAACATTATCCGGAAGACGTACTGGAAAATGAGAACGTTAAGATTCTCTGGGATTTCATGTTTCAGGGTGACCGAGAGATATCACACAGAAAACCGAATATTGTATTTGTGAACCAAAGGACCAATGATTGCAAAATTATTGATGTGGCTTGCCTAAACGATATCAATTTTACAAGGAAAAAACATGAGAGTCTGCGAAACTATAAAAAACTGAGGCTAAAGATTGCAAGGCTGTAGAATAAAAAAAAAGCCTTTCATCTTGTCAACTGAAGATGATCTTAAGACGCTGTTGAACTCCCACAACATTACCGTACTCCAGAAGTCAATTCTGCTTGGCAGAGCAAACATCACTATGCCAGGCTCTTTTCATCTCATTGACTATTTGACTATGCTCATTAGTTTCAATGTAAACTTCTGCTCTTGAGTGAAAACAAAACTACGTAAAACATCACAACAGTGAAGTTAATGAACAAAAATAATAATAATAATAATAATAAATAATAATAATAAATAATAATAATAATAATAAGGATGATATAATAATAAAGATACGACTAATGCAAAAAGTATGTTTACAAATTGTTACACTTTATGAATTTCAAAATGAAATGCATACATCGTATTAATATGAAAAAATGTGTGAATAATTAATTGTGTGTTGTGCGATTATATTGTTTCATATGTATTAAGGGAAATTTTATTTGTGATATCATATATCGAGGTAGAATAGAACTGCTGCTTTGTAGAGAAATTAAACTCGTTCTTTTATTAGCATGATAATTGGAGAATGAGATAATTCCCAGCGCATATTCTCTAAACCCCTGGTCAAAACAAGACCTTAGTTTCTTATGGCGTGGAATCATTTATAAATTTGTTAAACGTAGTTTCTCGTATATTGGAAATTCCCTCTCCAAAAATTCACACCTTTTAAGAAATTAGTCATTAAATGAATATTTCCGCGCTTCGTTGTCTTATCTTTTATTTTCAAAAACCTGTGTTTGTTGTGTTCTCTTTCATTTTGATAGCATTAATGCTTATTCGCTCTTTCATATATTTATGTGTTATGAAAATTAGGCTTGTCGGATTTAAACTGCGAGATTATTCGTCTTTCGCACTTTTGCTGTTATTGAAAGCGGAATTGTCTGCTTTGACAAGATTGATATTAATACTAGCTTAGTGGGTATCTACGTAAATCTGATTGATAAAATTATTTCATATTAAAAAATTAAACAGATTAATTATTTTTAAGACAAAAATGAAATACTCCTTTAAAAATTCCGTTAATCCATCAATAATTCGAGCCTCATTTTACATGCCCTTAAAAATACCCCTCGTAAAACCACATGAAATATAAGCACTTACAAAGATAGACATCCAAATCCACAAGAAAACACAAAAAAGTATTTCGCATAGCAAAATATGATTAACTGCTTGGTATGTATATTCTTCCTTAATTGGAATTCATTTTTGAGATGAGCATTACATATATTAATAACGAAGGCCAGAGGAATAGTTGGCCGAAACGTCGTGAAAAACAACAACAAATAAAGATAAAAACAACAACTAATAAAGATGAGAATAATAGTCCGAAATAAAAAAATAAATTAATATGATTTCTTGCCTTAAATCTTTTGAGTGTTCTGGAAATAGAAGATCATTTAAATTGAAATGTATATGGGAAACTCATAAATTTTGGATTAATCGTTGTTTTTCTTCAAGGTTTCATAATATTTGAAACTAATTACGCTTTTTTTGTGTGTGTGGGGAGGGTAATGCAGCGGAGTGTGTTCATTTGCAATAATGCCAAAGTGTGTTAAAGACTATGAGTTGGATAGACATTTATACACACACATATATGTGTATATATATAATATGCGTATGTGTGACAAATACGTATATTTATTTAGTAAAGTTTTTTACTGATACAAATAGTTTGCATGCCTTTTCAGTTATAGCTGGAATCCGCTGACCCTATTCAGGTCTAACTCTTACAAAGAACATATTACGCTGAAACAGCTAGTAATCAAGTGCAACGTCACTAAAGAGAATCCTTCAAATATTTGCATTACATTACATTGCATGTTTATTGATTTAACTTTTCATAAAACGGTCATTCCATAAATAATGGGAATCTTTCGGAAAAAGGATGTCTAATAGAAATAGAAGCTTACTTTAAAAAAAAATTAAACGTAGTCTCTCAGCAATGTCGCACACTTTTTTACATTTGTCCACAAGATTCCCTATTCCCACAGTATCTTTGGACTGATGTCTTACCCAGTCGCTCACGGCACTTTTGATTTTAAAACTGCGTACCTCCCAGCCTTGTTTTTGTCCTCGACACTACCCCGTTCTTCTTGTTTGTAGATATTTGTCAGTTGAAACATTTGGCACCATACATAGTTTAGATTCTCCTATAAACTTCCATTTGTGAGCACTTAATCAAACAAAACCTTTATAACAAACGCTGTTCTCATGTAGAGTATGCTTCTTGATCGGCCATCTTTCTTAATCAGCAACACTCAAAGTTTTCCTTGAAGCTGCAAAAGAAATTAAATTCTATGTTAAAAAGAAGTATAAAAAAACGGAAGCTTTTATCTCTATTAAAAGTCGTTATGCCAAATAAATTAACATTATGTCCTTAATGATCCCCGTGTACATGTGTATATGCGTGAGGGGAGAAAGAGTTTATATACATGTTTTGTAGTTTTAACTGTATGTATAGATATTGTTACCATTATATACACACACACGCATATAATGTCTATGAAAAGTAAATCATAAAATTAAATCTTACAGAGAAAGGATGTATGAAATGCAATCTAGAGAAAAGACGCTCGTTGATCAGAATGAAACTGATAAATCTCTCGTATTATTTTATTTTCCCTGTGTATAATTTTTTTTCTTGGACTTTTTCACAAACACACACACCTAATATATATATATTAATATATATATATTTATATATATATACATATATATATATATATATATATATATATATATATATATGTGTGTGTGTGTGTGTATGTGTGTGAGACAAAGAGATGCGGGGAGGATCTTATCGAAATAGAATTACTGATTATTAATCGTTAAAACCTTTATAATTATTAACACCTTTACTGGTTTTTGAATTTCTTATCAGAGTAGCTATCGTTCTTGTATTATTATTGTTATTATTATATGACGGTCCACGTTTGCGACTGAAAACTCGCCAGGAGAGCGCTCATCAAACACAGACTGCAAGATGATATACAGAGATTAGAGACTAAAATCATTCAATATCTAATTAACGAAAAATGACTAAAGGAATTTTGAAAATGAAAGAACGAAAGAAACACAACTGATTTGTCTTTTCCGCTTGGTTTTCTGTCATCGGTTCAGATGTTTAAAGAGTTTAGAGTCTGAACTCCAATAATGTGGTGCGATATCGCAGGAATTCGATTCGCCAGAATAGAACGTTTGAAACTCTATTTCTTTGACAGAAGTAGAAGCCAAGAAAATAAATCGGAAGGGGGAGGGACTAACATTAAAAAAAAACAAACAAAAACACTGAATGCTATGGATGAAAACAAATAGAATTAATGTACATTGACTTTCTCATCAAATTCTTGTTATTCCTTTTTGGTTTTGATACGAATAAACAATTTATTACCCGATCAATGACAGTCATAGGTAACAGAAAGTTGTATTTCTTCTCTTATACATTTCTATTTAATATATATATATATATATATATATATATATATGTGTGTGTATATATATATATTTGATCTCTGTAAATTTTAGTTTACAGAATTTTAACTGATTTTCTTATATCTATGCTCTACCTCGAATATTGGTATTTTCCGTCTGGCTACGATTGTCCTATAAATATTAATTTTAACATTATTGTTCGCTTTAGGTTTGAAGATATATTCAGTTTTTAACTTGAAATTTTTTGTTTTATATATATATATATATATATATATATATATATATATATATATAAAATGGTTTAAGAAATTCCAACGAAAGAAAGATGTATATTTAAATAAGGGAGTAGTCACCAACAATGTGTATTTCTTTACATTATTTTATTATTCCGTGTCTTGGTTTTTCATTGAGAATTATGTTTGGATCATTGTAATAATGTTTTTAAGTCATTGAAATCGTTTTTACGCGCGTTTCAGACGTTCTGTGAAGCGTCCTCGTCAGAAATTATTTTCAAATGTGTTGGAGATGTAAAAATGGCAATTTTCGTAGTTCATTTGAAGTGTTTCCAAGGGGTGGAGGCTTGTAAGTGTTTATTATTCATTCTGACGAGGACGCTTGACAGAACGTCTGAAACGCGCGTAAAAACGATTTCAATGACTTAAAAACATTATTACAATGATCCAAACATAATTCTCAATGAAAATACCTAGACACGGAATAATAAAATGATGTTAACAAATACACATTGTTGGTGACTACTCCCTTATTTAAATATATATATATAAACTTCGCATCTGTTCATTCACATATTCGATGGAACCAATTCAAAAGGTATAGTGTACAATAGCTTCAGAGACAATATCGTGTTCGTTTAGATACAATCTCCTCATCAGCACAATGGACACCAAAATACTAAACATGTAATATTAAGGGGATATGATATATAGCATCGAATCGACGGATAACTGGCATATAAATAACAATAAATGATTATAAACTTATTTACTGCAGACTATTATTCTCATCTTTTCATTAGTTGTTGTTTCACGACGTTTCGGCCAACTATTCGTCTGGCCTTCGTCAGGTAGTAATAATAGTCGGCAATAAATAAATTAATATAAATGATACTCATCTCAATAATGAATTCCAATTAAAAAATAATATATATAATAAATGATTAATTAAAGTTATGAGTCTAGTCAAGGTTAAGTGTAGATAAAGATCCTAAAAATAGAAATACTTATTTGTAATTTATGAGCATACAGAATTATTAAAAGTGATCGCCAAAAAATAAAAATAAAAGTAAAAATTAAAACCTTTGTTTTACATTCATTGTATAATGCTTTTTTAGAGACTTGAAAATAGCATGGTCCATTGGTATAATTGAAGAATTTAAAGAGGAAATATTATCGCATATATATATATATATATATATAAGTATATGAATAAATATGGCAATAAAGCTACACCGAGATATGCGTGTGTGAACCCCGCAAGGAATTTCCATGCAACACACTAACTTTACTGAAGCAATGTTTCTTAAAGTTTTTGTTTGTTAGTTTGATTTTATGGTACAAATAGTATTCTGAAATATTCCCTCATTCTGGGATTGAGGTACATCTGACAAAAGCCACATTTTTACTCGCTTTAATGAGTCTTAATATTTCATTGAATAAATATTTAAGTATCTACGGGAGTCGTTCTTTTGGAATGCCCCTCGTAGATACTTTAATGCGAGTAAAATCTATTTTTAAATAACATATAACAGCTACGATAGCAGGAGTAGTTCCATTAAAAGGAGTAACCTTTTGTGTTCCGGAATTTGTTTTACTGCGAGTCACCACTATTCTCAATATACTCTTGCTAGAAATTCCATGTCGCATCTCTCTTGTGACCCACCTCCATGACATAGGTCGCTTTTTTAGAATTTAAAAATATCTATATCTGCAACAGGGATGAAACTGTCATGAATGCATAAGTTCAGTCATCATCACAATTCAATTTGCAAGGCTTTCTGATTCACTCGGGCGAAATAAAAATAGGTAGCATTATTTTGGGAACGCATCTTATATGCCACTGGATGTTTAGACACATTTGGATTTGAAATGTTTTAATATATCTTAGAATAAAGGATAATAAAAAAAGTAATAAAAATCATAATTTTTAATTATGCAAAAAGTCTTAACTATTACGTTTTAATTTATGAATCTTTTAGTTTTCATAAAAATGAGAAAATGATAGTTTCTTGTGACCCATCATGCCAGCCCCCCTTCTCTCTCTCTTTATGTATTTGCTACATATAACTGTACTTCATATATATATATATATATATATATATATATATATATATATATATATATATATATATATATATATATATATATATACAATGTTTCTATGAAGTACAGTTTTTATTTATGCAAATAGTTTTGTTATATATGTAGGGATGTGTTTCGTCTTAAGTATTTTTCAAAAAATACGACTACTTACACTTCGCCCTGACGGGGCTCTGTCGATATATGTTGGAATTATTTATTGCTTAATCTTGAAAGAGAAATAAATAAAGCGAAATAGGATAAGATAGATAGATAGACAGATAGATAAGGACAGCAGTTTAGAGAAGAAAATACACGATGGAACTAAAAAATAAGAAAGATATAGAAGAAAGCACATCCAAATAGAGATAGAAGAAGAGAGTCACAAAACTAATGCGGGCAAAAAATGTGGAAGTTGTACAAGGAAGAAAAAACGAGAAAGTTAAAATACTTAGATAATTTGATTAATAAAAAAAAATAACAAGAAACAATAAAGGGATATGTCTGTGAAAAACAGTAAAATAGAAGATGAATGTCGGTGAATGTTAAGAAACAGAAACGATATAGCTGAAAAGAAATGACACAAAAAATGCTTAATATATAAAATAATGAGAAAAAGAATGAAAAGAAGGCGGATATGTCTATATAGATTTGGCACGTAGATAGAACGATATTTATACAGACAGATTAGAAAGGGAAATTACATTTTACAAGTTGTGGACGTGAAACATGAGCAGAGAGAGAGAGAGAGAGAGAGAGAGAGAGAGAGAGAGAGAGAGAGAGAGAGTAAGAGTGAGAGTCATGTGTGATAGAAAGCGTAACATAAATATAAAAATATATTCAGAGAGAAAGAGAGAGAGAGAGAGTGAGAGTGATGTGTGATAGAAAGCGTAACATAAATATAAAAAGATATTCAGAGAGAGAGAGAGAGAGAGAGAGAGAGAGAGAGAGAGATGGAGAGAGAGGTGAGATAGAGAATAATTGATTAATAGAAAGTTAATTTCGATGTACATGGGGTTCAAGCATAGATACCGGTGAAGCATTGTTCACCGACAATGACGCGGAATATAAATCGAAAGCTTTCGATTTGCACGATATCAATTCTTTGAAAACAATTTTGCATTAGAGCTTGGTGATGTGGAGGGAAACGTAAGAGATACAGATGATGCTGGGTAGGAAATAAATAGAGAGAAAGAGAGATTTAAAAGTGGAATATTATTCGGCCCGCAAGAATTTTTAGCCATATCTGCACTCTAGTTTATCGTAATTGTGACTTTAACGCAAACATTTTTTTTTTCACTTTTTTTACTTTTGTCTGATGTTGCCGCTTGTTCTTTTACATAATTGGTTTTGTAAAATGAAGATAACGTTCTACTTTAAGTCTTCCGGAGAAACTAGAATTTAAATGAAACATCTAAATGTTCACACTTCTGCGAGCTTATCTTTAATTAGAATTCTTCCTCTTTTCGTATATAAACATTTCAAAACTTTCTTCATATGCGTGACTGTGTATAATATCTATGCACACACACACAAACACACGCACAAACACACACACACACACACACACACACACATATATATATATATATATATATATATATATATATATATATATATATATACAATAGCTGTTTCAAAAGTAATGTTTCCTATTATTTTTTATTCGCTAAAGCCGCTCTGCACCCACATGTACAGCCACCACTCTATCGCTGGCTAAACTGCATTAAGAATGGTAGTAACGCTGACGAATAAATAATTTTAGATCACCATATATCGTTTTAAAGGTGCCACTCCTGTCTTTGTAGCTCTTCAACCTTTTCTTTGGTTTAAAATAGGATGTATTACTTTGGGAATGGATCTCCTCTGTTTGCTTCTATAAATACTCAATAAATCGTATTATACGAAAATCTGTGTGTGAAGTTATATATAGATTAATGTTTCTACTGAATACATTTAAGGATTTTCAATGTAATTGATATTTACGAAATGTCTATGGTTCTTTCTTGTGCACATAATTCCTTTATTTGTCGAAGAAAAGTAATCTAAAATCATTTCTCCTTTTTTACAAGAGGGTTTTTCTAAAAAGAAAACAACAAATAAATAAAAGAAAGGTTCTTTTATATCTCCATTCGCTCCTTTGGATTTAGATCATTTTCATTGTGATGTCAAATTAATTTATATGGAAGACTATTTGCTGGGGTTTACTGTATATATATGTTGTTTTTTTCTTTGATTCGGGTGGAATTCGTGGCCTTCGGGCATATATTGGATTTGTATTTTTGACTGCTTGCCTTTGAAAAGTTTGTTCTGAAGATGCTCCCGTTTTCAGAAATGGTCCAAATAAACACTGCTCGAAACTGAAATAAACAGCTATACAATATATTTTTTTGTTATTATTCTGTATTTGTAATATGATTTTGGAAACAGTTTTAGATCTTCAATATGCATATAATGTGTGTTAATCTTAGAAAAATAAAATATTAAACATTAAACAAACCGAAAACGGATGCTATACCGTCACAAATCATCAACTGATGTAACAGCCGCGACAAAACTGATTAGATGCTTAAATTATCAATTATCTCTACATTCTGAAAGTTGATGATTCAATCCTCACTAGAGCTGATACTAAGAATAAAATTGATATCTAGGACTGACGGGACGATAACAATATACCTGCGTTGTTGAACTGAAAGATTCAATTTTAAATTTTGTACCGATTCCACACGTTCGACATGACGATTCTGGAGTTGGAGAAAATGAAGTTGAAGAAGGTTACAGGTTACTCTGGGCGAACCCTTATGGGAATAATATCGAACGTGATTCAATAGTTTAAATAAGGTTGATATGCCGAAAAGCAGATACACTGGGTTTATATCTATTTTTCCTTTTCTTCTCTTTCTCACCTTTAAACACTTTCTTCCGTCTTTTCTATATTTGCTTATGTCTTATTTCTTTCCTTCTTTTTACTGTTTTTCCTACTTTTGTTATAGTCTTCCTTCCTTTCTCTTATTCTATGTTTTTTTCCTTTTGCACCCTCTTCTTAATTATTAGTTTCTTTAGCATGGCTTATGTCTTATTCATTCCCTTTCTTTTTCTTTCAATTTTTTTTACCTTAAGTAAGGCAAGTCTTTCACTATCTTGTCACCATATCACCGCTCCCCCCGCCTCTGCATCCACTCAACCTCGGACGCTGTTATTTATCCGATAAGCCAATCGATAATTCGGTCATGTCCGTAATTAGTTTTAAATTGTCCCAATCAACGTTAATGAAACTACTTCGTCTTAAGTACAGTAAAACATATCACTGGACAACATCTTTTCGGTTGTCTAATATCCAGGATGGGAAAGAGAGCGACTACAGTTCGATGGTAATAGTTAGTGAAAGGAGGCTGCCCGATTGCCTTTGATGAGGTTCGCCATTATTTTTATTAAATCAGGGAACTTTTAATCATTGATTTAATAATTTCCAAAATTTTGTGGTAGCTTATCGATACTTGATGACGTTAAGACGACCCCCGACACACGCCACTTTATGAGAATATTATTTTACCGTCTACAACATGATATGTTGATGACATCTGACTGAATTCTTTATCACGTCATCTCAAATTATGAAGACTGCAGAGAGGGACGTGTACTAGGCATTCAGCTAAAAAAATCTCAGTTGTAGAAGATGTATTAAACACAAGTGACAATTTTTATTTATCTTTTTTCTGATCCATAATTTTGAGCTAGCAGGTCAATGAATCAGCGTTTTGCTCAAGTGTGAACAGGAACTCGACATATCTGCAAACGATTATCATGAGTCTTCGCCATGGCACGTGATGAATTACAACATTAAATTATTGGCCCGCCAGCTAAAAAGGGTAGTTCAGAAAGAAATAAGCAAGCGTATATTTTGCTTACTTAAACATGCGTTAAAGTACGATTCATCCCCAATACACACACGCACATGTTAATCTGAAAAAAAAAAAATAATAATAATAATCTGAAAACAAATTTCGCTGTATGGAGCAGATGGATGCATGTGAGAAGTGCTTTACGATCACACACACACACACACATTGCATACACATACACACGCATGTTTCACACACACACACGTCGCATATACACACACATGTAATGATACTTGAAATGAGGCTAATTTTATACATTTACATAGTACTTACTTTTTCACACTTTTGCTCTTGCCCCAATAATAATTCAACCCCACTTCTATCTGCGCAATTATACAGTGGATGCAATAAGTATCCGATAAAAAGTAAAAAGTTGGTTTATTTTTATTACACGAAAACAAAAACAAAGTGCCATTCTAATGTATTTCTATATGACAAATACAAATCTCGTATCAAAAATTATATATAATTCATTAGATATCTAAGGTTCAAAAATTATCTAACACGAAGAAAAACTAGTTTTAACTAGTCAAATATTTGTCATATGACGGCTCAGAGTGTTACGTAAATGCAGATAATTCTTGTCGGTGTATTATTTATTTTATTCAATTTAGTCGCACTGTTTATACAATGTCTAAAACTGGATAATTGGTTCAGGGTATATAAAGATTTCTGCAATGTTGAATATCCCAATTTCGATCGTTGGTGACACCATTTGCTGATGGAAGTCCTACTAGTGTACTTCAAATCTGCCACATTCAGGGCAGTGTATTTATGTCTTCCTCGTCAGTCTGCTGTCAGATTATGGTGTCCAATCATCATCTTGTCCGCATCTAATACATGATATGCTTCATCTGGAGAAAGTTGAAAGCCACTAAAACCGTGCCAGATCTATCGGCTCTTTAAAAAGCTGACTTACAAGATCTATCGCCTCTTATAAAAACCGACTCACAAGATCTATCGCCTTTTATAAAAGCCGACTCACAAGATCTATCGCCTCTTATAAAAGCCGACTCACAAGATCAATAGGCTCTTATAAAAGCCGTCTCACAAGATCAATAGGTTCTTATAAAAGCCGACTCACAAGATCAATAGGCTCTTATAAAAGCCGACTCACAAGATCAATAGGCTCTTATAAAAGCCGACTCACAAGATCTATAGGCTCTTATAAAAGCCGACTCACAAGATCTTTCGGCTCTTATAAAAGCCGACTCACAAGATCTATCGGCTCTTATAAAAGCCGACTCACAAGATCTATCGGCTCTTATAAAAGCCGACTCACAAGATCTATCGGCTCTTATAAAAGCCGACTCACAAGATCTATCGGCTCTTATAAAAGCCGACTCACAAAGTTTTACCTTTAATCCCTTGAACGCCGAACTGAATGGAGGCTGCTTTTTGAATCAGAATCCCTAGATCTTCGAAATGATTTAAATGAAGTAAATGAACCCACAACGCAAAAATTCAAGGTAGATTTGTATAGATGTTTTCTACTGCGTAAATTTCTACCATCTGCTCCCTACTTTGCGATTGAAATACAATGGATTTATTTTTTGCCAAATTAATTGAATTAAAATTAATTAACTAAACGTTATTCCATACAGATTCCCGAGTTAAAAATAAAGATTTACGAATTCGACAAGTTATCTAAAAAAAATCGGAGTTTACATCGGCTGAACTGTTGACAGAAACACATTCAAGATGAGAACATTAGTCCGAATAATTCAAATAATGCAAATCTGACTATTTTATTATTACTAGCGGTGGATGGAGTACATGGCTTTGCCCGGGCATAAAACAGGCTTAAATATGATATTTTAATTTGTCCAGATTTCGTATATATTATTATAGAGTCGAGATTTCAAAAGTAAAAAAAAAGTATTTTGATGCTAATAATTGGAATCGAAACCGAAACTGTAGCATTCCACGCTCGTGACGTTACCACTATACCTGATTAAAAATTAATAATAAACTAAGATGGATGTACAAAATTTATTTGGATTTTTTCGATTTGACCCATTTTTAACCCCTGGAAAACTATTTTAATCGGCTAAACACCCATAAAAGAACGGTCTGTAAAGAACAAAAATCCTATTATTTGAGGCTCTTAGCGCCGCTGTGCGACATTTTGGTTCGGAGGAGATAGTTTGAATTATGGAGACAGACAGACAGCCGTTTATATATTAGATTTACATGGATGATATGGGCGTGAGTTACAATTTCTCGCTTTCTTTCTAATAAAATATTCGAACGCAGAAAGAATTTATCTAGCTATAACTGTACATAGAACTGTTTTCTTCCTTAACGAAAACAGTTTTTTTACAAGAACTCCAAACCTTATGAAAGCTTAAATTCATAATTGCTTCCCTGTGGACAGCAGAATATTCATTTTTATATTAGACGTCATCAATTCTTGTTATAAATGTTTCTCGTAAAAATTAAATATTTTACATTTCATTCATCATTTTCAATCCTTTTACAATATTCTTCATAACTTCCAATCCATCCATTTCATTTAACTTTATCCCCGAGTTGCTTTTGGTCGACATAGGTCGTGAGTAATTAGTAACGTACAGAATAAAATATATATTTCAGTTATACATGAAGTTTTTCAAAACTTAACGAAAAAAACGTCAAAAATTATCTTATATATATATATATATATGAAATTTTCCAAAAATTCACCACATAGAGGTTTTTAAAGAGGCGAAATTCGACAAGATTTTTTTAAAATTTGGATCATGTTAAGAGACATGCGCACTAAGGTGTTGTATGTTGTTATTATTAAGGTGACTCTGTACCATGCTTTCGAACAGTTTTAAATAAGGTGCTAAAAATCAAACTAAGGATACGTCAGGGAATTCAGCCCCTTAAAATGGGCAATATTGATTGGAGAACAAAAAAAAATCGCTTCATTGATTTATTTGCGGACGGTTATCTTCACCTTCATAGTAGTT
This sequence comes from Euprymna scolopes, assembly GCF_053919585.1. Classification (NCBI taxonomy): domain Eukaryota; kingdom Metazoa; phylum Mollusca; class Cephalopoda; order Sepiida; family Sepiolidae; genus Euprymna; species Euprymna scolopes. The sequence goes on from NC_136484.1 coordinate 133,954,419, forward strand.
GTTGTTTACCACGTTTCGGCCCACTATTCTCCTAGCCTTCTTCGGTGGATTAACCACGACGAGATAGGAATGCTGAGTTTTTTTACTGTATCCTCAGTAATTACTGCCTTCCATAGGTGTTGTTCCGCTGGGAAAACGGTGGGATCCTTCTATCGATCTAGTAGATATCTCACTGCTGATGCAATTCTCTATCTATATGAGAGCCAAGTACGTCCAAGGATGGAGTACTGTTGCCACATCTGGGCAGCAGCTGCTAGAAAAGACTTATCCTGCCTTGCTAGAGTTCAAAATAAACGTCGTAGGCTCGTAGATGTTCTTTTCTCTTCCATGCAACCGCTTTCTTACAGAAGAGATGTAAAGAGTTTGTCTTTGCTTTATCGTTATTTTCATGGCAAGTGCTCGACTGAGTTTCAATCAATGGTCCCCTTCGCCAAACTTTCACAAGAAACACTCGACTAGCTGAAAACAATATCAATAATTACCCCCCCCCAACTTTTATCTTTGCTTAAACCTAAACGTAGATTCCATGAACAAAGCTTCTTACTTAGAACTGCACGCCTGTGGAACTGTTTTCCGTTTTCCTGCTTCCCCGCTGACTACAATATAGTTTTCTTCAAGTCCAACGTAAACAAGCTTTTGATGAGCCGTTTTACTTAAGTTAATAAATTTACCGAATTCCCATTACTAATGATTACTATAGTGTCCAATTGATTACTGTACACTCTTTAACCCTTATTTTCGAGTAGCCGCAGGGCCTTCATAAGCGGTGATGCCTTGTAAAAAAACAAAAAAAAAACACGTTTTGGCCAACTAATCCTCTGACCTGCTTTGGCTAGGATTTAAACTGATATCTTCAGACAATGCTCACCTGGAGCCCTAGAGACTCAACGCCTCTACGCACTGCGCCACGGAGGGCGATCAAGATTGGATATTTTTGTCTTATAAATCCAAGTTTTCGTTCTTATTAGGTATTCCATAGTCAATAGAAATAACTCATATTTAAGGATTCAAATAAAATAATATATGAAATTGCGTCGGTTTCAAAAGACAGAACAGATGTTACACTTTGATCTTAGCGTGGAGGTTTGTAGAAAATAAGCGTAAAGATAGCTGTAAAACCAACCTCTCAGGGTTTTTTTTATCCCTCCACAGATTTGTCTATCTACCCAATGCTGAGGTAAGAAGCACCACTTATATTGTCTTTCTCCACCCCTGCCTTTGTCTGATTTTCCTCACTAAACTCTAAGAGATCTGCACTCAACAAACGCAATCAGTTAACCTATCTGACATTAGTTCGTCTTCAACGACTTTCGTTGCAACTTATGCACGTTCTATTAATTCACGTGACTTGCCTAACCAGCTGCTGCCTCTCCACTCTATCTCTCGGCGTCATTCTATTTTTATTTTTTTGTTTATAGTTTTTCCCTTTTTTTATTTATTTTAATTTGATTTTTCCTCAAATAACAATTTTAATCCTTTTATTAATTTCTTTTATCCATGTTTTCTATCCTTTTCTTTTTTCGCTTTTTTTTTTTTGTGAATTTAATTTCATCATATTTTTAGTTGCCGGTAAGCATTCCGTTTGATTCTGTTTTTTTTACTTTAGAGAAATGCACTAACCACCCTGTTATCCTAATTTATAAAATAACGAACAATAAAAACGAAGAAATCATTAATCTTTTTTTCTTATTGCCATTGATTTCCAGAGACATTCTGTTCATAGAAATGGATTGATACAATTAACTTTATTAAAATATATTAATATGCTGCTTGCTTAGGAGAGGGGTAGATTGGTAGCTCTGTAAATGACCCGTTTGTGTAGGATTAAAGCTGTACTCTCTCTCCCTCTCATACACACAGTCTTTCTCTTCCTCTAACTATCCTTCCCTCCCTCCGGTGCATATCTCATTCGCTAGCACGATTACAATAGGCACAAACCAATATTTGGCAATTACAATTGATTTGGGGCATAAACGCATTGGTTTATAAATTAAAAGCAAAAATGCAACAAACGTTTGTCTTCCGACTTTCTTATGATTGAATTCATATGGAAAAGTTTTAAAAGTCGATAGAAAATATAGTTGATTCAGAACGAAGGAGTATCAGGCTACCATTACTTTCACTAACCTATCTAGTGTTAGTTGCGTAGAATTCTTCTATGTTTATAGTAGATCTATTATTTAAACGTTCACTAAAATATCTGTTTTTAAACTACATTAACAAACAATGCAAAATGCTTGAAACGGATTTTTCTTAAACTGGTGAATCATTTTCAAACCTAAATCGATTAATTCTTAAAACACTAGGTTTACATCTATTATATAAAACGCGGTGACTGTTTCTCTGTGTATCGACAGAAAAAGGAATAAATTACACAAGACACGGCTCCAAAACACATTCATAAGTTTTTTCATCTTTGTCTCAGATAGATTATGGATGCTTTGTGTTTGTAATATTCATTCTTTGGGTTGCACCTGACACAAATTTAATTATGTAGGTCGACATTTAGAGAAATGTTTTCCATCGACGTTTGCTGTGAAATTGTGCTTTTTATCCTGACTTTTAAAACTGTAATATATTTTATAACGAAAGGCCGAATAATAGGAAAGCAAAAGATGCAGATAAATACGTAAAACGACGGAAGAAGGCAAAATTTAAAGTAAAACGCATGAAAACATTTTCCTTGAAAGATCAGACATTTAGGTAGCACATAATGTCGATATATGGAGTGGCGTCCCAAAATAATGCCTCCTATTTTTATCCTGTTCAAATAGATCAGAATGTATTGAAAATCGTATCATGATTGTTTTTGTGTATTTACAACCTTAAAGTTTAATTTACCTGTTGCAGATATTGACGGTGTGAGAATCTAAGAAAGCAACCCGTGCCATAGACTTGCGTCAAAAGCAAGGATGCGTCATTGAATCCCTGGTAAAAGTGCATTGGAAATGGTGGTGAATATGTAGAAATATAAATTAATAAGCAAAATAGGTCTTTTGTTTTAATGTTACAAGTTCCGTCCCCGTAGGTTTTCAATTGTTTTAGTTTAAGAATAAGAGGCTTCACTTTTGGAACGAACCTCGTATGAACATCTTGTTCCTGGCGTCTATGCACAGCCATCGTTCATCTTTGGCAAAAGTGCATTGAGAATTGCGGTGAGATGTGGAAAAATAAATGCTGGAGCACAAAATGGCGCTCATTTTTACACTACCACTTCTGTTTTGCAAGTCTTCAAATTTGAAACTAAAAACACATAGGTTGGAAAGATGAAAATGTCGCCCTAAAGAAAACAGCATTCTTTATTTTAAAACGTTTACTGAGGAAATTAATTAATGTAGTTCGATTATGTTGTAGATCTGACATCTATCCAATGTAGCTGTTTTCCTACTCAATCACCACCTCGATAAGAGTCCAGAACTGAGATCATGTCTTTTCCACAAGCGCCGCTGGAAGCTCGGCGAATACTCAGTGGATCGCGGCGATCAGGCTAGCTTTTGTGCTGTGTAAGGTCATGTTGTAGATGTTTTCGACGTGTGACCAAACAAATTCGTCCGGCGGGTTTAGATAAGGGGAGGAGGAGGGCCAGTGAGAGAAGGGTACAACGTCGTAGCACTCCTTTCGGAGCTAAGCCTGAGTTTCTATTTTGACTTGCGGGCCGGCGTCGAATACTGCACCCACACACAGGGTTTGCCAGTGGCAAACTAATTGTACCAGGGAATCACCACATTCTTCATCACATCCAGGTATACTATGGTGTTAACTTTCAAGCCGACTTCGAAGATGTGAGTTAGCATAATGTGGTCTTCACTTGAAACCATACCGAAGGGCATAGCCCTGGCCGGAAGCTTTGTGTTCATCACTCTGGATTAGTTCCTTGTTATTCGTGGCAATCTAGCGATGTATTTTGAGGATGCTGGCAATGGTCTTGTTGCCATAACTTAGATCGAAAGATAGCATGATTTGTACAACGCCGCATCTCCGATTTCGCCCGTTGAACATTATGTCATTTCAGACATGACAGAAAGCTCTTATCACTCTTGGGATTTGTGCACGACTGGCCAACTAGTAGATGGCCTGCAACAAAAACGAAAACCGGTTGTCATGAAACGGAAATGGAATCGTGTCGTGTTTTCTATGGCGATAATTTCTGTGTTTTTTTTAAAGACCCTTGTATATCAGAAATTTCACATTTTCCTTCAAAATAACGATTGATTATATCATTGTGGTTACTCGGAAAATCAGCATTTACATGGATTGCTTTGCATCCACGTTTGGTGTAAAATTTGTATAAAAATTCGTGTAAAAACTTTTGTAATTTTCTTTGTTTTCCATTTTCACAAACAAAATAATTCTAACATGCTACTTGGCGTTCTCCATCTTGTCTTAAAAAAATTCAAAACCGACTTCGAACACTGATGCCCTTTTTCTCTTCCCTGTAACCTCTTTCTAACGGAAAAATATCGCAAGCCTGTCTCCGCTCTATCGTTATTATCATGGCAAGAGCCTGTCTGAGCTTCACTTAATTGTCTCCTTTGCCAAACTTTAACAAAAAATACTCAACTAGCTAAAACAGCTCTATAATTTCCCCAACCTCTATCTGTGCCTAATTTTAAATGCAGATTCCCTGTACAATGCTTCTTTCCTAGAACTGTCCTCATGAGGAACAATGTTCCATTGTCCTGCTTCACGGCTGATTAGAATATGGCAGTATTCAAGTCCAATAAAACAAATTCTTTTAAATAATTCAATTTCTGCCTCTTCTAACCTATTAACGATTAGGAATTACCACCTTACATTCATTAACTAATATTCTTCGAGCCTTGATAAGTGTTTAGTCTCTTATACAAAAAACAACAATAAAAAACAAAAACAAGATGAATAGTCTTAGTAATACCAACAAGTGCAGGTTCTGCCACAGACAAGTAAGAAATCGTTAGTCACCTAACATCCAGGTTCTGCTCGGATACACTTATTATAAAATGTGACAGTGGAATGTGTAAATATCTCCACTGAAGCATCTGCAGAATGTTAAACAATGAATGCAACAGCAGCTCCTAGGAACATATACCAGAAATTACTATTTGAAATTTGAAATAAGTCAAACATCAACGTTATGAAATTCCTGCAGGTATGTACTAAGTAAATGCAGCTATTATATCTGGAATGATGATAAAGATCAAGAAGGGAGAAGAAGCACACCTAGTGGAAGTTCGTATCTTCAGTGATGCTGGATTAAACAACACTGCTAGAAGATATAACAAAATATAAATGTCTTACGTGCGAAAGGAAACCGAGCTGGAATCTTAGAATGATCTATACCATCCCATTACTTATAGAAGCAACTGGACTGGTGAAAAAGAATTTCCAAAACTAACTCGGAATATATAGCCATGTAACTAAGGGCTAGAGTGATGAAAACAATCGAACTTAAAAGACGGATACAATCTTAAAAAAAAGGTGCAGATGTCTGAGATAGCATCCGTTAAGATATCCCATAGCTAGTTAGAACAAAATGATACGAAAATAATAAAACTAAACTTAATGTGAATGGTTAAAAGTTTATTATCAATAGAGGTGCATATGTTAGAGCTGATAAATATACCATAATACTATTTTTTAAAAAAATCTGCATAGTGATGGAGATCAGAACCTGCCCGGGATTAAACGAATGTTTCACATTCCCATATTTTTATTGTGATCGAAATCAGTGAAATAGCCCATTTTTCAATCAAATCGATTGATTGCTTGCTTTAAGTGGGGATCCATCGCGGATCGACGGGAGGAAGCTTCAAATGCCTCCCTGCAGTGACTTAGGCTATGGGACATTGTCGTGTGCATTGCATTGTGGTTCAATTATGCTCGAAACATAAACATTCATTCCAGATATGCCCCTGTCATGTAAAAGAAACTATTGCCTATTTTATATGGTTTACCTTTCTGCTTGTGCGGTGAAAATGGCTTGAATTTAAGTGAGATATGAAAAATTCAAGTGTCATGGTTCAATTGTGCGTTAAAGAGAGATATTCATTTCGAAGGCGCTTCTGTCATATCAAAGAACCTATTGTTGATTTTATATACATCGTCTTTCTAATTAGGCTTTATACGGTGTAAATTTTTATCAAAACATGATCATTTCAATTATTGATTCTTATCGAAGACATTTCGCTACAAAACCTGACTACGAATAATGGCAGGCGCATAAAGCACCTTTGTATGATATTAAAAAAAAATATATATCGGTTTAGCTTTGTTGAAGTTTATAGTAAAAAAAAAACTCACTCTCTCTCACACCCACACCCACACAACCCTCCTTTTTTATAATAGCAGAGTAGATGTATAGATACATAGATAGATAACAAGTGAGTTAAACAAAGCAGCTAGTCTGACAAATAACTGATAATGTTTCTCTAATGAAATCATAATATTTCCAGTGAAATAAGAATACATACAAAAAGAGAATCCAAACCGAAGAGTCCGCTCAGCGAACGCGATTTAGACCTAACATAATTTCATTCTCTTTTGCTGAAATATGAAGTTCTAATGACTCCGTCTAAGCGAAGGTGTTGTTCAGATAAAATTTGTAAACCGATGCATGCAAAAGATAGGTAGGCTGCTAGCGCCGACATTTAAATTAAAAAGGAGTGAAATAAAAACAAACAACTAAAAAATCCATAAAATAGAATTTGCGGAACTTATGTTAAGAATAGCTTATTCCGGTTGGTAAGACTCGGTCGGAAATTGCATAAGCAATTTCTGTTACTCTGAAAAATTAATAAATTAATATGGCGGATTTGCTAAATTTCCTTTCATTTTTTAACACCGCTCGCGCACGCATAGACCCCTCATTATGTATGTATGTATGTATGTATGTATGTATGTATGTATGTGCATATATAAATATATATATATTAGTAATTTAATTGAATCACTGATATTTTACCCAATTTCTTAAATAAATAATTCTATATATATATATATATATATATATGGAGAGAGATGTATAGATAGCTGGATAGATGTAAGTGGCTGTAGGATATATATTTTACACATAATATTATCTCTGCCAGTGCACATATTTGAAATATCAAAATTCTCACTCCCGCTCTAGTATTGAAAAGGTTTCTCAATATTTTAGATGAAGCATTAATGAGCTAAAACAATAGAATGACTAATAAAATGATCAAATTATTTATGAAATCGTAAATATTCAAAATGGAAAAATAATAATAATAATAAAAACTGTTTCTTAATCCACGGAGTTTCGAAAATATATACTTTTCTTTTCGCGGGAAATGAATAGACAAGCAGAATTGAAGACACTTAGTATATAAAGACAATGTATTAGTTTGTCCGGTGAATTTGTGGATAATGTTTAGCTGATGAGCCCAAATGAGGGCGAAACTCGAGTCTCAGACTTCCGACTTGTTGGCTTTCGTCGTTCTTGTAAGCTGCGACATTGTTTAGCTTTGGAAATAATTATATATATATATATATATATATATATATATATATATATCACTTTCTAATATATATATATCACTTTCTAATATATATATATATCACTTTCTAATATATATATATATATATATATCACTTTCTAATATATATATATATATCACTTTCTAATATATATATATATATCACTTTCTAATATATATATATATATATATATATATATATATATATATATATATATATATAAATATTATCAATCCCCTTTAAGAATATTTAAGGATGTTCACTGTCTTTGAAATATATATTAAGATGCAGTAACCTCGCGGTTATTCTAGGTACACGACATTCGCTCATTCGTACACACTGAATTATCCATATCTGTACTCTACTTGTGCAGTTACTAGTTATTAATTCCCTTAATTCCCATGTCAGTTGCTTAGTGGCCCGGAGGTAAGGACTATTAAATTGGGTCAACGTTGGTTTCTTTACTTGGTTCGAATCTCACGTCCTACAGTAATTGTCACCTCCTACACTGATTATTGCGTAAACATGAGACATTGGTATCTCTAGTTCGGAACCTCGCGGAAGAAAGTTTTTATAGTTTATTTTAACTCCTTGTTAGTTATAGGTTCATAATGTGTTCTTTGAAAATTTGAATAAATTTGTAATAAGATTTTTCTATTATATATATATATATATATATATTAGGCCTGACGAATTCTCACGAGCATAAAACGCGGAATATTCTGTGTAGCTTAATTGCCATATATATTTTCGTAACTGTTGGAACAACAGTGAAAATAGGAACAATCAAGTCGAGGTTCGGTTAAGGAACTAGTGTATTAACAATAATGTACAAAGATAGGAAAGCGTGTATATCTGCTGGGCACTCGGCTAGTAGTTGAAGTGTAGTCACATCTCTCTCACCGCTGTTGGAATTACTGGCGTATTTATAGTGCTAATCGGTGTAAATTTCTCTGTTCAAGGAAGGCCCGTATAACACCCCTTTGAAAATATCCCGTCTGGGATTAATAATGTTTTTGTTTTGGGTTCACCCTAATCAATTCTGTTGATTTCCGTTTTCTGTTGGATCTTCTGTTTTCCGGAGCTGTATCTGGTATGGGAACCTGAAAAGTATCAAACACTGTGTCCATGATGTCCTCCTCGAGCGACCTGGTCACCTCACTGTTCGAGTATCTTTTCCGAATTTGGTTAGTGTGACCTTTGTGCACGAAGTCTGGTCCCTTAATCATGTAGATCATGTTGTCTATTTGTTTCTTCACATGTTTGCTAAGCATAAATGACGTACGCGAATAATTATTTTTCACAGTCTGTCTCTTTTTCTCTTGACAAAATCAAGCGTGTTTTTTTTTGTTTTTTGTTTTTTTTTTCAAATTCCAGATGTTATGGAAATAACGATAAGCTTGCACGATATTTACTAGTTGGTTTTGGACATTTAACTTTGCAGAATAAAATTTTTACTATAGGAAAAATGGCTTCTGGTGAAGAAAAAATGAACCCTTTTCCCTTTCTAAAACACTTGGTAAGTTTGTTCAATTATTAAATAATAGACAACATTCGCGTTTGCCCCTGTAGATTTTGGTAGTAAGTTTATTCCCGTCGCAAAATTACTAATGTAGTCATTTATTCGCTGTTAATCCTTGCGTAACCAAATATCTGTTGAAATGACGAAGGTGTTCTGCCGTAAAGATTTTACGAATTTTTATTTCAATCACTTTTGGTGATTCTCTGCTGTGATGGTCGTTTCGATTCCTTGTCGCTAATCTATTGTGTCGTGGAACAACAGTGAAAATAAGAACAATCAAGTCGAGGTTCGGTTAAGTGTATTAACAATAATGTACAAAGATAGGAAAGCGTGTATATCTGCTGGGCACTCGGCTAGTAGTTGAAGTGCAGTAGCATCTCTCTCACCGGTGTTGGAATTACTAGCGCTATTTATAGTGCATTTCGGTGTAAATTCCTCTGTTCAAGGAAGGCCGGTATAACAATAACTTACTAATGTAATTGTATATATACATATATAATTATTATGATATGTTTTATACCTACAGACACTAGTGTTTTATCCTTTCGAGAATTATCAGTGTAGCGTGACACGATTACAACCTGTCGAGAGATTTGAACTCGGCCACGAAGCCATCTCTAACTCTATTAGCAAGGAACAAACTCCACGGCCAATCTCAACGCGAAAAATATTATTGAAATTTTAACATTTATTTTTTACATGTCGTTACATCCGGCCATAGTGATATAATGGTTATAACTTCATGATATATGCATGCGATCTCAGGTGACCGACATTCTATTTAAACGTTAATATATATATATATATATATATATATATATATATATATATATATATATACATATTAGATAGATAGATAGATATATCTCAAAGTCCGTAGAAAGTGCTCATAATGAAACTAAAATGGTCTGGGAGTTCGATTCGAGGATTAGATTAGTTATGTTTGCAGGCGTTCTGTTGTAACTTGTTGATAGCGAAGTTAAAATGTCGCTATGGTAACTTTAGACTATCTCCACTCAACCAATCGACCGGAAGTTTTTCCATGAGTGCATCACGGTCGGCGAGGCAGGGCAGTAAGGTCCTATTTTACCGGAAAGATCCCTGCACATGAAAGCTTAATGCTGAGCTCAATCAAGCGTCAAGCGTCACGTGGAAACAATAGATTCGCATGAAAGTCATTGTGTAGAAAACTATTCGTTACTAATCGTAAAGGAGGTCAATAGTTTAGTCCCTGGTGACATGATTATTTATGACTATTAGCCAAATACAGGTTGGCTAAAAACTGCTTAGTTCTCTCTCATAACGAACAGTTCGTTAGTTAATATGAGATGCAGGGATGAGATGGGGGGCGGTAAAAAGAATAGAAATTTTATAATCTATTTAGTCTATATTTCAAATCAATTTGCTAGATTTTAATGAATACATGCATGGGCGGGAAAATCTGTTATTAAATAATACAAGCAAAATAATAAATATATCAATTAAAGAACTGCACTAGTGTGATCAAAGTGTAGTTTAAGGCAGCCAAATGCTTTAGTGTCCTAACTAGTCGAGTGAATGAATCCTTTGCCAATACGAAGCCTACAATATACCCACGCAATTTATTTATCTTTTTTCTTTTGGTCCTGGCCTCTACAAACTGCATTCGTCTTAGAAGGGTATCACCCATTCTCTAAACTCCTACACCGATCTTTCCCTTTTCTTTCCCATTGAGATCTTATCTCCACATAAAAATGTGCCTGCTAGATTCGAAACAAACCGGAAAACCGCGGAAGGTCGATTATTTACTCTCACCAAAAATATTTTTAATTCTTTACTTTTTTCCTCATTCCACGCTAATAAAAAAGATTATATATACATGCTATTTATTTTCAATAATGTTTAAACGATTTAGTGAATTTAAATAAAATGGCTCCCGTATTTAATGTGGTGTTGATGATTGATGATTCAAGTTCAGAAGAGGATAGACATTTTTTAGTTATGCTACTCATATTAGCAAGGGATGACCTAAACGCCCGACCTACACTTTCGAATGACCTTGTGCTTATTTTTTAATGTTTAAAATCTATATTTAATATATTATTTGCAAAAAAAGAAAAAAAAACATCAAATAGCAGTATCTGTTCTAGCCTCGGTCAGTGAAGGAGATATCTTGCTATACTGGGGCAATTTTAATTTCTGTCCCAATCCAGAATGTCTGCTTTGATAGACCTGGATTTTGAGAAACCGCTCAGTTTTTCTAACTCTGCCATCGTGAGGAGGCAAATATATTGGAAGTTTCAAAAACAAAAAGTGCAATTATACCCTAAAAAGTGTTGACTAAAATATTGCAAGATTGAGTTGAATATTGTTAATAAACGAGTTCAAATTAGCAATGGCGACGGTGACAGCTTTTCATGAGGATTTAGCAAGACACGTTCAATCTTTTGGACATTTTTTTCTAAATAAATGAGACCTACTCTACACGTTTCTCCGTTTCTTTGTATGAGCTCAAGCTATGTGAGCTAATGATGATGTCTTCTACTAACATTAGTGGGAAAAATATTGTCAATCCTTATAAACATTACGTGCAGGTCTACTCTGATGATTACTATATGAAATAATTTTTTTTTGTTTGTTTTACGATTAACAGAATTTATTGGTTAGAAACAATTTATTACAAAATAAACGCATACAAAAATATGATATGTTCTCAGAATAAAATAATTTCACGTGAATAACATGTGTAGAATTAAATAACCGACAAAACAAAACTTCTAAGAATTTGATCAACTTTTCCTTTATATATATATATATATATATATATATATATATATATATATATATATATATGCATATATATATAATATATATATATATTATATATATTATATATGATATATTATATATATCATATATATATTATAAATATATTATATATATATTATAAATATATTATATATATTATATATATATATATATATTATATATATAATATATAATATATATATATATATATATATATATATATATATACGACGAGAATAAGACAAATAGTATTCCGACGAGATAAAGAGATAAAAAAAAGTTATATGTCCATCAACGTTTCGTCTTATTGTAAGACTTCTTCTTCTGGATTAATGAATAGAAGAAAATACCAGTCCAATATGTTAGAATATATTTGTAAGGAAATCATGAATTGGTTCTATTTTTGAAATTCAAAATGTTATAGCGTTTTCCAACGAATATTTTTAACATCATATTGCCGTTAAAATATTTTAAAAGATATGATGTAATTTATATATTCTTGCGAATATATATATATATATATATATATATATATATATATATATATGTGTGTATATAAACTCTAACTTAATGAAAGTTAAAGTTGTGGCTCCTATCTGTTTGATTTGGTAATATTTTGTTATCCATCTCCTTCTTACTCATGTTTTTTAGAGGGTCAGGTGAAATTTACGGAACCAAGTGAAACACTAGAAAGATTAATAAGGACTTCTTTAGTTTAATAAAAAGTGTACGGACTTACTCATTGACACTTGGTATTGGCCGACGTAATTGTATGATATTTATCTCAATTCATGTCACTTTTGTTGAACTTATTTTCACCCAATTAATAGTGACTCCAATTATTGTCTCCAAATACCAAACCGAATACTATTAACTGCCAAAATAAAATAAATACAAAAAATGTGGTATTATAGAATCAAAATGATATAGCCATCTTTTCAGGGTACGTGAGTATTTTTGCAATGTGTTTATATATATATAATTAATGGGATGATTGCAATATTTTCCCCCGATTTCATTACAACTACTGGTTTTCATTTCTATTCTTTATAAATCTCTAAATATTTAACTATAGTGTTGAGTTTTTCCGATTACGGTAAAATCATGTTCAATGAATGTGAATATAATTTCTGAAAAATGGAAAAATAACACTTGTATGGGATGGTCATATATTTTAGATTTACTGGTAGTTCAAAATCAACAAATATTGATTACTTTAGTTTTATTACTGGCGTTGGAAGATTTTGTTTTAAACAAAATAGCATTAAAAAAACTCATTTTAAAACGTCGGTTTGACATCCGAAAGTAGACACGTATTTTCGGATTCTGATACTCCAAATAGTTACGATTTTTCCGATTCTGAATTTCAGTTCCTCGCCCCAACACTAATGTGTGTGTATATATATATATATATATATATATATATATATATATATATATATATATATATATATATATATATATATACTGTGGTACAACAAAAACGTCTGTCTTTAGACCACTATTTTAGTCATCTTGCTAGGGGTGAGCGCTGTCATTAATGACGTCGCCTATTACTATATATGTGCAATGCAAAGCTCTTGTAAGTAAACAAATAGATCACTGTCTAAGTGGTGGTCAAGGTTTATATTAATGTATTTTATATGTCATCTACCAGCATTCCCTCCATTCGTGGCCTAGTGCTTAGATAATATATAAAGGCACGGCCAAAACGGAATGAGAGAGTATTTTCTGACGGAGTCTCATTTTAAAAATCTACCATAAATCAAATCATTATCCAATCCATAGGAAATTTTCACCGATTAAGTGAAGAACAAACTTAATAATGGTGTCTTATTTTTGCATAATCGATATTTGTATATATGTTTTGTTTTTTTTTTTTGCCTACAAACCTCCCTTTTTTATTTTTTAGTACAAATCAGCCGAAACTGAGCAAAATATATTGAATTTTTGGGAAGATGTTTATTGTAAAGAAAAAACAAACAAAAAAAAAACAATTGCGTACATATCAGATGTTAGGGTTGAAAATCCGAACTTTAGAATGTTTAATTTATCGTTTGTGTTTTGAAGTGTTAAATCCGGTTACTATATTTTTATAATTATCATCTTTCAGATTAGCAAAAAATATGTTTTTTTTTCCTAATTTTTATGAAAAAACACTACTTTTAAATGTTTGAAATATACATTTTATTTCGGCAAGCTCAATATTACTAATATACCATTAAATATGAAATGCTTTCAAGAATCGATACGATAAAAGAAAAAAAATCGATAAATAACCGAGCATGTTGGTAAAAATGCGATAATTTCATTCGGCAATTTCTTCTTGATATAAATTCACTTATGGTAGACTATACGCGCTTAAACAGTTGTTCGATATTTACAAACAGTTGTTACCCCCCTCTTTTTCAAAATTATGAATTCTGAATTTATTTTGTTTTGTAAAATCTTCCGTAGTTTCCTAAAAAGCAACTTTAGATTTTAGATATTTTAATTTCGACGCAGGATTGCTGCGTATTAAGATGAAAGATGAAATTATTAGAAATGTCATAATATTTTTGCATATGGTTATAGCGAATCATCTTAAATCTTAGACAAAAAATTAATTAAAAAATATAATTGTTAATATCAGTACAAACAATTGCAGTAAAAGGTGTTTTTTTTGTGTTTTTGAAAATTTAAAATTCTATTAAAAATAATAGAAAAGGTGTTATATTGTTTTGTGTTTCATATTCAGGCTTTTATCTTTCTGGAAAAAAAGCTCAAGAATAATGGATTTTAACAGATTTTAGTTGGTTTAAAAAACAACTTGATTTCTCTTTTATTTTTTAGCCCTGACTATATATATATATATATATATATATAATGTATGTGTGTGACTACTTCATTGAATCACATAATTTAATAACGAAAGTATAAATTCATGCGTAGTCTTTAGGTATTTACTCCAACAGTGCTTAATGTGTAGTTAGAGCTAGAGCTAGGTAGTAAGTTATAAAATATATATGACAATTAAGCTACACAGAATATTCCGCGTTTCATCCACGCTAGCCTGATGAATCCTAGCGTGGATGAAACGCGGAATATTCTGTGTAGCTAAATTGCCATATATTTTTTTTACTTACTATATATGTCTATATATCAATACAAGTGAAAGTGTATGTCTGTGTGTCTGTCTGTGTACATTTTCCTACGCAATAACTCTGTCAATTTTCAGTCTACAGACTCAAAATTTGATATACAGCCTATTGATGCTTGGGAAAATCTTTGTAATCCGTTTTTGGCCAGAAATTTGGTTGTTAAGGGGTCAACGTTCAACGATTTGACCTTTGAGAACTCTACCAAACTCCTCCGCCAATTTTGAGTACAAACACTTGAAATTTTAGATATGGGTTCCTTAGACATGGATCTAACTTAATAACTTTATTTCAGCCCAGAATAATAAAAGTTAGGGGGTCATAATAGGGGTCAATTTTTTTTTAAATTGACCGCTTCCATCTCTACCAAATTACTCAACCAATTTCTGGTCTGAAATTTGAAATTTGACATAAAGGTTATTCAGAGATAGGACAAGCTTTTCAATCGGTTTGGGTCGAAAATTTCAGTTACCAATATATAAATGTATGTATGTTTGCATGCCTGCCTAAAACTTTCGACAGAAGCGACAGATTTTTACAAGATCAGCATCAGACGTTTCAGACGACAAATATCGAAAAATTGGCTAAAAACATTTATATCTTCCCTTCAACTTGGCACTTTTCTGCAGCGAGGGTCGCTTTTTTTCGCCGATATTTTTGAAAGTCATCCTCTCCTTTCGATTGTCTAGCCTTAATTGAAAACGACAACGCTTAGGGTTTGGTGGTGGTCGTAACACCAAAGATGCCATTTTCCCCCCGTTCTTTTCTTCCTTTGCGGTATTGGTTAGAGCCCGCCTTCCTACTACCATCTTTTTCTCAACATACACCTCCAAACACCCGGGCATCGCCGGGTTGAAATGCTAGTATATATATATATATATATATATATATATATATATATATATATATATATATATATATATATAAATTAAATGTAATATGTAAAAGGCAGTACAATGCAAAGGTAACGGAAAGACACATACTGAAACCGATTAAGAATAGTTTTATTGATACAACTGCAATTACATGCATATATATTTCATATCTACATTTTATTTATATTTGTACCGTGGTTACCTGTGTTCGCTGATCTGACGGAAAACACATCTGATGAAGAGATCTTTCTCGAAATATTATAGAACACGGATATTCCATCAGATCAGCTGACAGTTTATCACGGTACAACTATAAATAAAATGTGTGTATGTAATATATAAATAGATACGTATGTATTTGTAGCTGTGTTAATAAAACTATCTTTAATCTGCTTCAGTTTGTGCTTTTCCCTTACCTCTGTATTGTACTGTCTTTTACACATTACATTTAATTACATACTTTATAATGCTTCAATCAAACTGCATACACCTCTTATACACACACATACACACACACTCACACACATATATATATTGTAAATAGTACATGAAGGGGATCGTGGATTGATTCTTTTAGTAAAAAAGTTAGCTAGTAAAACTAGTACTAATAGACAAAAGTTACCTTTACGCTTTCTTAGCCTTTAAATCAAGATCAAAGTGTAACATCTGTTCTGATACTGCACTTAACTTTTCCTCAATTTTTTTTTGGTTTTGGTTAATGAATCCTTCATAGCTGATATATATTTTTTTTATTTTTGTTACTAATCAGAGTGCCTCTTTTCTCCCACGCGAAAAACTGACTTTGTGTCTAACTCTGCCCTCGTGAGAGGGCAAGTAAAATAACAAAAAAAAATACTATACTTATAAAGCTTTACGAAATGACTAGATTAGGAGAGAATGACGTGTTCTTTGTCCATCAGTATTCTTCTCTTTTCGGCTATCTCATGGCGTGCGCATGCGTATGTCAACATCTTTCTAAAAGTTAGGAACAGTTGAACAAACCAACGAAGCACATATCATTGTCTACAATTACTAACTACATCTGTCTCCAACGACCCTCATTAACATAATGAACGCTGATTAATAGAACAGAACCTCTCATAATATCCGTAGGCCAATCGCTAACGACTTCATTACCAGAAGAATGCTCTCAACTCTGCCAACCTTTCATACTTTCAATCGTCTTAATAACGCCTTCCATTTCACGGACTTTTTTTTTCATCTAAATTGTATGCGCATTTCTCTTCGATTTGACCAAATGTATTCTTTCACTTGTGTCTTTGCTCGCCGTCTTGTTATTCTTAGGGTTGCTCTTTTGTCCCTCCCCAGTCTTCTTCACATATTTTGCCCCCCCCCCCCGCCTGTCCTGATCTTCTTGTTTATATCTTACTTTTCTCTCTTTTTTTCGTAACCTTATTCTTCCTTTTCCTCACTTCCTACTTCATCGTTGCCCCCCCCCCCTTTTCGTATTATTCTTGTTTCTCTTCTATCTTAATTTCAACTTCTTCTGCATCTTTTCTTTTTTTATAATTTTCTGCGTGACTTCTTCTGTGTCTCCTCTTACTCCTTATTATTCTTAGTGTACGTGTGCAATTGCTCTAATGGATACCATCGAGCACTATGGAATCTACGATAAGGAGTTCAGTATCCTATCGGATATAGTGTTCAATGATGCGCTAATCGTTGCATATAGTACAGTTTGATATACTCTACTGGTACCTCTAGTGCACATAGTAATGTATAGAATTTAAGTAAAATAGTAATAAGCAGTAGTCACGTATGGACAGCTGTTTTTCCTCAATGTAGTGATCGGTCTCCAATTCACTCTGAGAAATATGTGTGTGTGTTGAGTTTGTAGACCTATGAATTTCATATGTATTCTGCTAAGAGAGTGCGCTTTATCATATATCGGGCGTGCATAATACCTATATATTTATACAGTTTAACCCTATAAGAGACCACAATATTAGACACCCGGATATAAGATAGATTTACCTGGTCCCAAATTAGCTAAAGTGTTAAGTGTTACCCGGATATATATATATATATATATATATATATATATATCCCGGGGAAGAAGTCTCTTATATCCGGGATAAGCTATATAATACATATATAGATATATATTAACAATGACATAATTCTCAACGACCTTACGAGTGCACTCTTGCGTGTCAGACGCCGATGCGACGGCGTTTTACGCAAATTAAATCGGTCATGCCCAGTATCCTATTGTACTTTTGAATATAGGGTTGTTCTTGGTGACCTGTACCCCATGTACCTTCCATCTGTCTCTTCAGTCCTCACCCGTACCACTCTAGCAATTCATCGCGTTACCTTTTTAATTCTATCATTAGATCCTAACCGACGTCCCACTATTCATCCCAAGCAGCATTAAATTTCATATCTGATTTTTTATCGGTAATCTTTCTCTGGTAGAGCAATTCATAATGGTTCGCAAGTTTTAAGCTCTCTAGTGGAGACTGAGACAACTATGAGAGTAACAATACGAGTTGGAAATTGAGAATACTATTGTTTTTGTGTTATTATGATAATAATAACTAGATGGGCCTGTGGAACTTCCAAGTATTTCTCATTCATATATGATATTATGTATTTTGGTATTCTGTAGATGTTCAGCATAAATGGAGACTCTCTGATATTGAAGCTCCTTTGTTAAAACTGCAAAAGCATTTATCTAAGCTAGCAGAGACACTGGGCGTAGCCCGGTCGTAAACTACGCTTAAATATGATATTTGCAGATTTCGTATATATTATTATAGAGTTAATGTTCAATCGATATTTATATATAAAGTTGCGATTTCAATATATATATATATATATATATATATATATATATATATATATATATATACTAGCAGTTCCGCCCGGCTTTGCTCAGACCCTATGTACTGTTCATAAGGTTATGTGCATATGTATATATTAAAAAGTTTGAATATGTAAAGTAATGCCTTTCTGTATAATAGTGTTTTATAGATATATAGATAGATTGAATGCAATATATAGTAATGATTTTAAAAGTATTAAGAAAAGACTCATGCACCACCACCGAGAATCGAAACCAAAACGTTCAGATCACAATTTATTTTATCTCTGCCGGCAATGACTGGGTTATGAAAACTTATTTCCTGCAAGGCTAAAATATTAAAACATGAAACAATAGCTACTACGTTATGCATTCGTAATGCCGGCATTCGACTGTCACCTGACAAATTTCATTTTTATTTTTAATTTTCACGCTTTTGCACCGATTGTTCCGGGCTAAAACCCAAATATAAAGTTTTGCATGGATTCAAATACCTTATATTTGAAGTTTCATATATGTAGACCAAAAACTCTAGGAGAACTTTGGTAGGCAAAATTTGTTAAACAAAAATATATACGTATACATAAATATGTATGCAAACAATTTTGTATTTGCTATAAATTTTTTACGCAAACATTATGCAAGCATAAATCATGTAGAATATCTGCATGAATATAATTACACGTAATAGTTATCTAAAGATGATTATCCCATTAGAAAACCGAAGCAACTAATAGGAAATTAATTAAAATTAATATTTAAAAGAATATGCAAATTAGCTAGATATTTTGCTAGTGAACGCAATTCCACAACCCATATATAAGAAAATTATAATTTCTTTTTAAATAAATAGAAAAGATGGTTTTTATATGAATATCAACACACACAAAAGAAAAAACGAATTTATAGGAGTATATATATATATATATATATATATATATATATATATATATATGAATTGGGTGCATCAGCTTGAATCGAAACCGAAACTAAAACTTATGATATATATAACTCTTGAGTTCCTTCAGCTATAATCGAAAACGAAACCAAAACTTATGAAAGATGCTTGTTAAAATTATTTATTACAATAAATGGAAGTCCATAACAATTAAACGACAGCACTCGGATGTAAGCGTGATACACAAAATAAATAACATAACTCCATGTGTTTCAATGATTAAAAACAAAACTGTATTATATCTACAACACGTTTATTCCTCTGTTTTTTATATTAATTTGCTTAAACATTCCTACGAATTTTTAGGCACATCGGTATCTATTTATCAATTTATGAATGCGTATGTATATACACGCATACATCTATAAATGCGTATATATATATATATATATATATATATATATATATATATATATATATATTATTTTTTTTACTATAATAATTAAATACCTACAGACACTAGTGTTTCATCCTTTCGAGAATTTTCAGTGCAGGGTGTCACGATTAACACTTGTCGACAGATGAGAGTAGTTAAGAATAAAGCCTATTTTTACTCGTGAATTTGAAGAGCTACAAAAATAAAGGTAGTGCCATTGAAACAAGCGATTCTTCTGCTTGTAAATTCGCCTTTTTACATAGTTACCACCATTCTTATCAACTTTTGCCAGGACTTTAATGACGCGTCTTTTCTTCTGACGCACCTCCATGACGGGTTACTCCCTTAGTCTCACAACATAAAAATCTGCAACGGGGAGATGAAACGTTTCGGTTATGAGAGCATAAGTCATTACAATAATGCAATTAGCAATCCCCTCTGATCAATTCGGGTATGGTAGCTATTCCTTTTATAACACCGCTCCCATATCGAACGTTTAATGACAATTGCTGCTTACAAATTCAACGTTCTTATTTCTCTCATCACGAAACCTTACATTCATATTATTATCCCTATTATCTATAGTTATCTACCTACGAATATTTCACTAACCTAAAAGGAGATAATCAAGTATAAGGACAATTTACTTAGCATGAATAAGCTTTAATGAGAAAATGTTACATTAAAAAAGGGAAAGATTAAACTTAGAAAACATTGTCAAAAAACATCACCGTTCAGTATGATGGTGCATGGAAGGCCGTAACGCACTATCTATTTTGTGACAGTTTTATAGAAATATTTAAACATAAGTAACTACTTCACTGCTACTTTACATTTCAGAAATGTGTTATGCGTAATTAAATCAAAATATACACGAAAATGTTATGCAACAAGTATGTACAAGGTGGAATGATAAAATTGCCACCCTGAATAAAACAGCATTAAAGCTTTATTTTAAAACTTGTATTGCAAAAATCAAATCAGGTTACTTGATTATGTAGTAGAGCTGACATATATTCCATGTAGCCGCCTTCAGCCTTAATCACCGCCTTGATATGGGTCCGGAACTGGGAAAATGCCTTTTCTACAAGCGCCATAAAGAGCTCGGCGAATACCCGGCGGATGGCTGTGGTTAGGCTCGATTTGGTGCTGAGGGAGGTCGTATTTGTGATGTTCTCGATGTGAGACCAAACAGAGTTGTCCAGCTGGTTCAGGTTTGGGACGAGGGGAGCCATTGAGAGGAAGGTACAAAGTCGTAGCACTCAGCAAAGCCTGGGTCTCTTTGGACTTGTGGGCCGTCGTCGAGTTCTGCTGCGACACTCATGGTCTGCCAGCGGCTACCTAATTGAACCAGGGGATAACCACGCTCTTCAGTACATCCAGGTACACTTTGGTGTTGACTTTCAAGCCGACTTTAAGGATGTTAGGTAACATGAGGTGGCCCTCACTTGAAACCATATAAAAAACCATAACTGTGGCCATAAACATTATTTCCATCACTCTGGGCACGCCCCCCTTATTCGTTGCAATCTAGCGATGCATTTTGAGGGTGCTGGCAATGGCCCTGTTATCATAACTTCGATAGGTTGAGAGCATGAGTCATACGGCAGCGCATCTCCAATCTCGCCCATTGAGCATTGTGGCAATTTAAGACATGATAGAAGGTTCCTATCACTCTTGGAATTTGTAAACAATTGATCAATTAGATTATCTGCAACAAGAAAAGAAAACTCGTTTTCATCGACAGAAATGGAATCCTGCCGTGTTTTCTATGGCGACAATTTTATCATTCCACTAGCAATCGGTGCCCGGCGTTGCCCAGGTGTTTTGAGGTTAATGCTGAGAAAAAAAAACGGTCAATTTTTTAAAACTTTGACCCCTATTATGACCTCTTAACATTTATTGTTTAGGGATCAAGTAAAGTTAATAAGTTAGATCCATGTCCAAGGAATCTATATCTAAAATATCACGTGTTTACTGTTTAGACCCAAAATTGTAGGAGGAGTTTGGTAGAGTTCTCAAAGGTCAAATCGTTGAATATTGACCACTTAATCGCCAAATTTCTGTCGAAAACCTATCACATCGATTTTCCCAAATCTCAGTACCCTGTATATCAAATTTCGAATCTCTAGGCTTAAAATCGACAGAGTTTTAGCGTAGGGAAATGCACACAGACACACACAGACACTTTATATATATATATATATATATATATATATATATATATATATGTAAACATGTGTGTGGCATCCGTCAGTCGAAACGACTATGGATCAGCAGCGGCAGCGCCGTATTAAGATGTTGTTATAAACATAAACATCATATATATAAGGATAATAGTACGCCATATATATATAACAAAAGACCAAATTTTCGGCAAAAAAATGTTGTTACTATGCACATCTATGTAATGAAATACAATTTGTGGCAAAATTTCAGGAAAAACTAATGGATGGTTATCTCGCAATAGTCCGGACAATTCGCTAAATTATCTCGTCAAAACCTTAAATCTCGATTTTTTGTGCATTTTTTTGGGGGGGGGCTAATTTGGCATAATAGTGTCCATTTAATAGTATTATCTTGAAAAAATAAAAAAATAAGGAAAATTACCAAAAAAAATCAAACAAGATCAACAAAAGTGTGCCGTATTTTTAAAAGTTTTATTGCGTTGTTTTTATTTGCTTTTTTTATTTCATCGGTGAAGAAAATGGCCAAACAGAAATTTTGAAGGCCAAACTGCTTTAAAAAAAAGGCCAAATTCTCGTAATTTGGCCTCGCTATAAAAAAAAAGGGGGAAATCCCCCTACTTGAACTTTCTGTTTAATTTTTTCTTTTTTCGCTATAAAAAATAACTACTTGATGAAATTACGTGATTTTTTCTGTAGGAAAACTTTATCTCATGACGAGTACGTACAATACATTTTTTTTTTTAAATATTTCCATTTTTTAATGTCAATGGAAAACTG
This sequence comes from Euprymna scolopes, assembly GCF_053919585.1. Classification (NCBI taxonomy): domain Eukaryota; kingdom Metazoa; phylum Mollusca; class Cephalopoda; order Sepiida; family Sepiolidae; genus Euprymna; species Euprymna scolopes. The sequence goes on from NC_136484.1 coordinate 133,977,346, forward strand.
CACACGTACCCAAACCCGAAATGTAAAGACCACGAGTGAACGCGGGTTTTTTTTTTTTTTAGTTTAGTTTCATAATGGCGGCCGTGATGTCGGAGGTTCGATTGTTAGATTGTAAGTTAGTTTCGTATCTTTGTAATTTGTAAATCGCAAGTTAGGAAAAAATTAAACCCTTCCAAGATGGACAATAAATAAAGCCATAATATTTTATGGTAACGTTAAAAGCCTACGAACCATAGTTTTTTAGGAGATGTGATTATTGGATTAACCAATCAGAAATCGTCTGTGGCACACACATCTCTGTTTTTATATAGATATAGATAGATAGATATATACATTGGACTAATGACTCACCGTCAATACTGCCCTTCAAATGCTACCATACCGGAATCTAACATAGAAAAATGTTTTTTTGAAACTATGTTTTAATATAAAAAAAAAATGTTTGCTAGATAACCTCTTGAGATGGTAAATAGCATTGTTCTCTGTTCAGTGTTGTTACTCGTCTTGCTATATACCAGAAATGCAGTATGTTCTTTGACAGAAAGAATGAGCAGGATTATCACAGGATGGTGGATTATATACACCATAATAAAAATAATAAGTTAATCCTTCGCTCAAAACAAAGATGACAATTTTGGTCTCGGATCAATTGTCAGAAATATAGTCCAACAGTAAGCAAGGTAGACAGATTGAGCGGAAGATATATTGGGTTGGGAAAGGACACAGAAAAGGGTGAAGATCATCATTTCCGCCCTGCTTATTAGTTGATAAATAGAAAGTCACAATCTTTACACTGTTTGTGTTCTATGTCAGTATGTCTGCTTAGATGCTCAGATGTCTGCAAAAACTTTCGTTGATAAGTTCAGTTGCATAATAACATCGCAGTATCTGTGTTATCGCAAGGCCTTCATAACCAATAATGATTACGTTTTACGTTATGTTTTAATTGAAAATTAGAAAAAATCGACTAAAAATAAATGTGGTACTTGGATACACATCTGCTAGCAGAATAACACGGGACTTTATTATTTCCCATAATCCACAGACACGTGTATCGTTTTCCAACGCTCATAATTTCCGTGAATAGTGTACAATATATATATATATATATATATATATATATATGTGTGTGTGTGTGTGTGTGTGTGTGTGTGTGTGTGTGATTCATGTATTAATATACATTCTTACTAATTTAGATAGTATTCAGATCTGTAATTAAATAACAAAAAGTTATTCTAAATGCCTTAATAGTTTAATACTAGAGCTATACGCCTTTGTTGAATATTTAATGCTTACGAAGGAACAGATACACGTTTTAATGGTTAATTTCAAAGGGTTGGGTTTTAGAAAACAAAAAAAGAAAGAAATTGTGTACAATTGTTTTGGTCCAAAGTCGGTATTTACATTTATAATTGTTTTTTTTTAATTATCAACATACTCGTCAGGCAACTCTTCTGCACGAAAAGCATAACAGCCAAAGGTATAACAACCTATGAAACAAGGCTTTTATACCAATCCAGTATTCACAATTAGAAAGTATACTATACCCCCAAGTAATAAAAAATTTAGAAACACACACACACACACACACACACATATATATATATTTCTGTAGAAATATATTTTCTTATAATATATACCAATCCTTACTTAATAAGCTCAATGTAATTATAGAGCAATCACACACATATATAAATACACACTCACACACACACACACACAAACACACACATATATATATGCGTGTGTTTATACATATATTTGTGTATACACACACATATATACACATAAATATGTATAATATATATATATATATATATTATATATATGTGAGTGTGTGTGTGTGTGTGTGTGTGTGTGTGTGTGTATATATAATGTACACATTTGTAATATGGCCATAAAAGCCAGTATCGTTAGTAATGTTACAACGACTACAAATAATACACCTTGTTAATTATACCGGAAAATGTGTGTGAATGTCAAAAATCTTAGAATGACTTAATTAAATCAGATTCAACAAAAAGCCAAGCAAAAGACCCTTGCTGATTACGTCAGTCTAAAAGTTGAATTGAATTCCAACTATAACTTTCCGTATTAAGAAAAAAGCTACAGCGAACAAATAAAATACACCATTATCTATTCTAGCAAAGTACCGTTCACCACAACGACGCGAGAAATTAATGCTGACGGCTCTTCATTTTGACCTCATTTAGTTTTTTTGTTTTGTGTTTCAACTAATTAGTTTGAACAGAATAAGATCCACACGTTGAAGGACGTGCTGGCTTTAATTTGATCAAATTGTGATATCAAGCAAAACCCTTGATTAATATGCACGTAGGGGGGTCACTGCTCGGGGAATCTATATTAACTTCTCGAGAAACAGTACGACTTTCTCTCGTTTCCAATCGCCATTGGAACTGCAGTGTGCTTTTGTATACATGGAACATATTTTGGTCAGTTGTCATGCTAAACGAGGAGTGAATTGCCATCATTCTGTTAACGTCGGATCCGCCTTGAAGCATCAATCCTTTTTTGTCGGTATAAGTCCAGCTCAGATTTGAAAGGCAAAACATACCAAGCATTACCTACTTCTGGGTGTGTGTGTCTATTGCCTGTGGTTCAAAACACCCCAACCGAGGAATACAGGTGTCTGCCCTCGGCTACTTTTGTACCCGAGTAGAGTGTTTCCTCAAGGAAGCTAGTTCCGGATCACATTCAATTGAATTCACGCCTAACCGAAATATTTCATTATTTGACATATTGCATTCGATTAGATTTCGTATAATGTATGTATATATATATATATATATATATATATATATATATATATATATATATATATATATACCAGTTAAAATGTATTCAAGATTGATAACTAATGAATTCAAGGAGGTTATTAAGCGTACCCAATAAAAAGAAGAGTTAATATATTTTATTAATTTAAACAAATTTACATGGTAGTAACACTGGGCATCATAATGTTTCGGACAAATGGTCAGTTAAAACCAGTAGTCCATGTTATTAATGAATGGTATCTTTCTACAGAAGAATCCAATCCTCAATATATATATATATATATATATATATATATATATGTCATACTTCAAACTCCATCTGTCCATGGAATATTGTTGCCACATCTTGATTAGTGCACCAAA
>NC_136484.1:133985503-133998003 GCF_053919585.1 Euprymna scolopes
CCAAAGTTAACACCTTACAGCCTCACATAAAAGTGCATTTAAGACATTATATCACCACATAAGCCGAAAGACTCGACGCACAAACTCAACAATAGATTTTGTGATATGGCAGGAGCACGTTCGGAATGAATGTTTTTGTTTATAGCAAAATTGCACCATGATACTTGAGTTTTTCATTTTAACCTTTAATCCAAGTCATTATATATTAAAAAAATGATTTGATACAATCAAGAATATATTTTACTCTACATTGTCTACAAAATAGAGTACAACATATTGTGAACTAAGTCAGTGTGGGGAGCCATATGAAGCTTCCTTCCTGTGCACCGCGATGGGTCCCAAGCTAGATCTGGAAATATATCGATTGGATTGAAAAATAGGAGATTTAACAGATCTCAGTGGCAATAAAAATATAGGAGTCTGAAACATTTGTTGATCATCATTCTATCCCGAGCAACGTCGCGTCTCTCTGCTAGTAAATATATACATTTCAAAGTACTAAATAATACAAAATAAAATACAATACGCATCAAATGCGCTTGAAAACCAAATTACGCCAATATTACGAAAATAAACAAAGATTTTACTCGTTTGAAATTTATTGTTTAAATATTTTTCGGAGTCAAAACTTCATCCTAGTATGTTGTTTCTTTCTTATTTTTTGAAATATTTTCTTTGCTGTATATGAATGTCCAATGCGAACGTAGGCCCAGCAGTATTATTTAAAACTTCTAATATAAAATAATGTGTTCTATTTTATTCCTCGAATTATTTCACCCGAAAAAATTGGTTGATCTAAATGTAAGGTTATATTTTGATTTGCATATCCGAACAAAGTGTTTTAGGGACTATAAAGATATTGCCGGCAAACCATCTTTCACATGTTGAAGCGTAGCAATCATTATCTTATTTCAAATGGGCACCATTTGAAGCCATCGCATGATAATTACACAAATAACTCGGTACACAATAAATAAAAAAAAATAATTATACATAATTAATTGCATTTGCAATCTAGTAAGGATTCAATACTATTATTTAGAATGTTAAAAGTTTACATGTTCACACATTCTATTCCTGGGTAAAAACTGAAACTAGCCTACATCGATTTTATGGAATAGATTAAACTATTTCGCATCAATAGGTGCTATTACGTTTACTTACCATTGAGAAAGGTGCTAACCTATGGATTTTTCACTCTGGCATAGATAATAAGAGATCGATTTGATTGGAGTTTTTTTTATCGTTAAACATTAAATTATATAAAAGAGATAACGTAATACATCCATATTTTAAATGTCTTATCGTCTGACATTACTCGTAAGAGTTTTATTTCTTACAACATTGGTTCAACTACAACCACTTGCTTCTGATTACATATCTGGTAAATAACTAGGCAGAAAAATGCTTAATATTATTTGTAGAGATAAATATAATTCGCTTGAGAACATTTGTAAGTTACTCGAGCAATGGTTTTTAAGTTAAGTTAATCTATAAAAACGTGAACATTCACCAAGAATTCATTTCTAACAGAAAAAAATACTAGCGAGTACTAAGAAAAAAAAAACGAAAGGAAAAACAGTAAGAAAAAGAACGAGTGAAACAGACTAGGATACGTCCATGTAAATATACGCATCTCATATTGCCAGATGTCCTGGATATGACCTTAAACTATATCCAGTGGTGAGGCCCCAACTTGCGGACTTTGGGGAGTGTGGACCCACACTTTAATTGCCATTGCTCCCAGGTCCACTCTCATCCGGGGTGGTGGTACCTGTTAGGGTCCCAACTGTGGGTTAAATAGAAACCGACTTGAAAACAACAAATATATTCTATTAATTTTTTTTTCTTAAAAATCTTTGGATTCGGCATTAAATAACCTGCAAAGGGTTGATATGCCGTACAACAAAAACAACAAACCTATTGCCAGAACTGCTTTACTATTATTCGACTAGGCGAATTCTCATGTCAGAGGGTTTGATAAACGCACAGCGTTATATTTAATCAGTTTTCTCTAACTAAAGATGTATATGCTTTCCGGACAGTATGCTCATTTCGTTTTTTTTCCTTAACAAACAAAACTTGTCCCTAATTAATGTTCTACTTTCGATAGGCAAAGCGTCGGGGTTTGACGTACAACAGTATCAAGAAGCTTCAAAATTAACACCCTCCTTTTGAAATTAAATGAAGATAGTTTCTATCTTGGCGGACTTCTCTTATTCTGACAAACGAAGAAAATATCGTATGTATGAGAACTATTTAGCTAATAAAAATGTTTCAATGCCAAAGATATAAAATATTCTTTATGTAAAGAGTGAGAGATTAGATAAATAATTATTTTTTTTAACTAGTTTTCACTTTGATTATTTGTATAATTTTATTACTTTACAGCCGACATAACAACCATCCTTTTTCATGTGTATCTTTACATTGACAAGAATATTTGTTACGTTTTTTTTACTATAATTACTGTTAGTTCATTGTGTGGGCAATTTCTTATGTACATTTAAATTCATAAACGCGAACTTCCAATAATTAAATTCAACAAATTAACAAACATAAACGTAAGCTTATTCCATTCAACTACAGAAGAAAGATTCATTTGAAATTTCTCTCATAAAATGAAGTACGCACAAAATCTAAGCCTCCAATTAAGTTCGCTTGATTTAAGTATGTTAAAAACATAAACGTCAAACTCATTTCGTCGAATTCAAGTACATAAGAAATGTAAACGGCTAAAGTCATTTAATAGAACTGGTAGTAGTATCGTCACTAATTGTTTTCAATAAAGTGCGTAAGAAACGTACAAGTAAAATAGATTTCATCAATTCAAGTACACAAGAATATAAAGGTAAAATTCATTTCGGAAACTCTTATACTTTTATTACTAATAATTATTTTCATTAAAATACGTATTGTAAACGTAAAATTCAGTTCGTCAAACAAGACATTTAAACGTAAAATCAATTTAATCTCATAAGGCATATATAATCATCACAGTTATTTTATCGAATGTAAGTAAAAAAACATAAATAGGAAATCCATTTCGTCGAATTGAAATAAGAAATATAAATGTCAAATTCATTTCGTCGAATTTAAATACGGAGAAAACTTAAACGTCAAATTAATTTTGTCGAATCCAAGTACTTTATAAATATAAATGCCACATTCAGACGCGAAGTGTGTCTGACATATAAACGCTAATTTCATTTTACTCTAATTCAATTAAAACACCTGAACTTCAATTTGATTTAATCGAATTTAAATAAATGAGAAATTTAAACGTCAAATAAAGGCTACCGATTTTGAGTTTGTAATAAAATTTAATTTATTTAAGCATAATCAAGTTGGTTTAAACCTAAACGCCAAATCCGTTCACCAAATGTAAGTATATAAGATACAAATGTCAGGAGCAGATCATCGAATACAAGTACAGAAATAGTCAATAGCAATTTGACGACAATACACAGAAACAGTATACAACTGAAATGAACAGCTCGAAGTGCACATGGACTTAAAACTTGTAATAACCGATAACCGGTAGTGAGGACAATAGCGAAACAAAAATCATAATGTTAAAATCTCATCTAGCAAATTTCTAGTGAAAAACGTGATAATGATTCTCAACTTGCTATTAAAATACTTCAAATATTTATTTGGATATACTTTTATCATCAACGCTCTTTTTTTACAATAAATCAGACAATCTTTTTTCGCTTTTTCTCTCTCTCCCTCTTCCGCTTTTCAATTGCGCTCTCACTCTCTTACTCTTTCTCTGTGTCTTCCTCTTAACTGTTGAGAGTTAATTTCGTTGTTGCAGAACAAGTTTGATTTCTCACTGATTTATTTATAATAAAAAAAAGTTATTTTCAGGTTCCTTTCTTTCTCGCCGTTTGTTAGATTTTCTCTGTGTTGTTCTCATCATTTTACAATTTTACTACCAGCTGACATTAAGCGTGGTAACATTCACGATATGTTAATGACTACACACACACACATATGTATGTGTGTGTGTATATATATATATATATATATATATATACATATACATATATTATAAACACACACACTCACACACATACACACACACATATATAGCTTAGAGAAGAAGAGAGTAAGTTAGAAGAAGAGAGTAAGTTCAATTCTATAAGGATCATATGAAGCTCAACAAGTTTCATTGGAGCTTTATATAAAAAAAAAGAATGAAAAATGAAGTCACAAAAACTATATATTGGTGAATATAGGATGGTTCATTTATTCAATAAGGGTATAAAACATTTAATTGGGAGATAGAGAGGACTGTTTATACCAAGGAATTTCGAAGCCATTCAACCTATACCTCCCCATGAGCCTTAAAACATAAACTACCTACATTCAATACTATGATAGAAACCATATATACCTTTTTGCATTACATTCTATATAATACGCACTTTCTTTATTTACGAATTCGATACAACTCCATCTAACCTCATCTATAATTTGATTGATTTATTTCGTTCCTAATGAATTCCACGCTAGACATCGCATCCCCATTATGTTACTTAGCACCTTCTCTACTCTGCTGATGAGAAGCATTAGGCTTCGAAATGCCTTGGTATAAAGAGTCCCATCTATGCCCCAACTAAATGTTTGTATACCCTTATTGAATAAAAGAACCATTCTATATTTACAAATATATAGTTTTTGTGACTTAATTTTCAATTCTTATTGTTTCAAAGTGGGATATATATATATATATATATATATATATATATATATATATATATATATCCCACTTTGCATTATACAACACATTCTCTTCGGGTTAATGTTTCGCTGATAATATCAATAAGCATGGCCTTATTTTATCCGCTTGACTAACATCATGAAAACATACGATTATATATATATATATATATATATATATATATATATATATATATATATATATATATATATATATAAGCTAGCGGGGGGGGTGTCCGACTTTGCTTTGCCGTAAAATACTCTTAAATATGATATTTTATTTGTTCAGTTTTATATATTATTATTATTATTATTATTATTATTATTATTATTATTATTATAGAGTCGTGATTTTAAAGGTAAAATAATATGTATGTGCCATCGAGATAGAATCGAAACCGAAACTGTTGCATTCAATGTGAAATGCATATAGATTGATTAAAAATTTAAAATAAACTAAACATGGATGTACAAAATGTATGACGATTTATTTTTTCCAATTTCGACCTATTTTAACACCTTTAAAATTATTTTAACACCTACAAAAACTATTTTAACCAGCTAAAACCCTCTCTGCGACATTTAGTTTTGGAGTAGATAGTTTTAAAGCAGGGTGAGAGATAGAGATATATCTTTTTCTTTTACAAATATATACATCTCTCTATCTCTCTCCCTCTCTCTATCTCTCTCTCTATATATAATATATATATATATACATATATATATATATATATGTATATATATATTGTTTATGACCTCATTCACTCTTTCACTCTTTCATCCCAAAATAGCGAACATTTCTGTAAAATTCTGAGGAAGCTACAGACGGCAAAAAAAAAAAAACGGCCGAGTAGCTGAAACAATAATGTAACTAAACAGAAAGATACGGTAATAATATATATATATATATATATATATATATATATATATATATATATATATATATATATATAGTGGCGCCAAAAAGAAAGTCCGCGCTCGTCATTTTTTCACAAACTGCAAATGCAAACCTAATTGAATGTAAACGTCTAAACAATCTCTACGTCATTTGATTCGTCTTTTATTCCTCTATAATTTCACCTGTTGGTATTTGATTGTTTTGATTGTTATTGTAATATGCTAGTGTCCATGTCAATTTAAAAAATATCGTTTCAAATCCGGAACGCAAAAGAAACTCTGCACAATAGAAAATTGTTTTTTAAATGTACCTTTAGAACACTAATAAAATGCAAATACAATAAGAACACAAGGGACTAGTTAATATTTAGTAGAATAGCGCTTCTGCAATTTAACAGCCTGCAATCTATTGCCCATTCCTTGAATGAGTCTGCGCGCAATACTCCGGTGAAGTGCTTCCCACTTCTCTTTAATTTTTGTCCAACTTTATTCCAGATTTAAAATTTATCGTTGCGTAGCTGTTGTTTGATGTACTGCCATACGTTTTCAATTGATTGGAGCATGGAGATTGTGCAGGAAATCCAAACGCGAAATCTTCAAGGAACATTTTGTGATTGCCAGCTGTGTGGAAAGGAGCATTATTCGGCATGATAATGAAATTATCATACAAATTCCGGCCAAAGTAAGATAAAAAATGCTCAGTAAACATATTAATGTACTTGGTCGAATTAATTCGACGTTGAAACCGAACTATAACCCCTGGACTTTTCGCACGAATAACGCCCACACCAAAACTGAACCCAACCCACTTTTGAGCGCTGAAACTGTGCACCTAGGATTAAATTATTCGTCCATCCGTTGACGATGTAGTGCCTACGATCATTGCCTAACCTATTAAACGTGCTTTTGTCACTAAAAAATTACTTTCGAGTAATATAAGGTGCCAAGATGTTCATTGCATCTGACGAAGTACAGACGGCGTTTTCTGATCTTTACAAAACATAATCGTCTTGCGTCTTGCAACACAGCCTCGCAAATTAAAATTAAATTCCTCCAATTTGTTCTTAACTGTAGAAAAAATTAAATTCCTCCAATCTATTCTTAACTGTAGAAAAAGAGCACAGTTTAACAATTAGACTGTTGACGGATTTGGGGATTCGTTTCAAATCTGTTTCTGAGGCTTCGGATCTTGATATCATTGTCTTTCCCTTCCCATTAAGAAGTAAGTCTGGAACGACCGGATTTAGGGGCATCACGAACACTGCCGGTGTACAGGTGCTTTTGCACAGTCATTTGTACCGTGTTCTCCTCGCATTTCAATCTGCGGCCGATCTCTAATTTGTAAACGAGAAAGATGGAGATTAATGATCTCCTGCCGAATACGAGGCATATGGACGGAATGTTACGTTGTGTAACCTGGGACAACAACAATTACGATTAGAAATGCTTTGTTGGCTAAAAGGCTGATATTTTAAGATGGTTTTAAGCTTATTTGTTGCTGCGGAGTTTTATTGTACATTCTCGATTTGAAGTTAATTTATTAAATTAACGTCGGCACTAGGATACTTTAATGTAAAGTCAAATATGAACAGGTAGAAAATTATAGAGGAATAATATGCGAATTAAATTAGGTATAGGGTGTTTAAACAGTTACATTTAATTTAGCTGAAATTTGCGGTTTTTGAAAAAATGACGAGTGCACACTTTCTTTTTGGAGCCACTATATATATATATATATATATATATATATATATATATATATATATATATATAAGTTTAAATATGTGTATATATATGTGCGTATACATACACACATACATATATGTATGCATATATATAGTCTCTTATTATATAAACATTGTTATATATGTGCGAACATGTTTCGGTGGAGTCCTTATTTAAAGTGATTCACCTCGTCAGACCAACGAAGGAAACATGAATTTCGTAGTATATTTTACTCTGGTAATTTGGAGTCTGCTGTCGCGTCAAGACAACTTTTGGTTAAATAAAATTTACTAAATTTAAAAAATTAAAAGTAATGAGAATGAAACCTATAATATAAAGTCCAAATTTGGAACATTGTGATTTCTTACCTTATATCTTGGAATACAATGTTGTTCAAATATATATTTTCGTTAAAAATAATTGCAAATACCTTTCTGCTTATATATTCGTGCGTGTTTTGGTATTATTTCGTAATAATCATGAGATCGATTATATCCTTAAATATTTTCTGAATTTCCAACGGGAATTCAACTTACGCATATATTGTTATCGTTTTAGTGAACATATCCGTGAAATGGACTCGAGGATTGAAGATATCTCCATTGTATATCTAGTCAGTGTATACATATTCAAATAAACGTTGTTGAAATAAATTTAAAAATAATATTTGCGAAAACAAATTATATTTATAAATTTGTGAATGTAATATCTACACTTAGGTGATGGCTTGTATAGGTTAGAAGGTATAAAACCTAAAATATAAATGAATCTATGCAAAGATTAACCTTCTGAACACTGAACATTTTTTGTAAAATCAGTAAGTGGAACTTTCATTGTATACCTAAACAATTTTTAGACAATTAGCAACATATAAGCAGGGATACCAAAATAAATGATAAGTTTACTAATTTGCATATTGTGAAGCCGACCCTCTTGAATTTCTAATGAGGCCGTTTATCTATTCACGAAGAACAGTAATTTCTTCATGCATATATTATTCAGTTGTTGAATGTATTGTGTATTGTGTTGTCTTTATTGCAAATGAAGCCAGTTTTGCATATAGTATTGTCTGCTATTACAAATTGTAGACTTGGGGAAATATTTGCTAAAATATAAAATCCAAAATTAGCTCGGCTCTCTCTTTTTCTTTACATATATATTATTAAGCCTGCAGTATTTTATTTTAGCTAAAAATACAATTTTGTGTAGCCAGTTTTGCGACCGAAAACAAAATTGTATTCAGTTTTCACTATTGTCAGCTGTTTGTACCCAAAATAAAATCCGGAATATAAATGGCTGGTTCTCAATCGAAACAAAGCAAATACCACCCTTTTTCAAAAGCTGTAAGGTTCACCACCCCAGCTAACGGTTTTGTCCATATGTCCTTGTAGCGTACCAAGTGAGTACAATTGAAGTCACGTTATATTTTCACACAGCTTTCAGTATGATAGGTAGTTTTTGATTGCTTTAATGTATTATGGTGTCTGATATCGCTTGCTATTATTAGGCCATATTATGGGAGTGTCAGTCTTTTGAAACCTTACAATTCATTTCTATATTTTTATAGTATGCCTAGACGACTGTTAATAAATTTTAAATAATCACTGAAAAGTACAAATTAAATGCTTATAACTCGCACTTAGCATACATAAGTGAGGTCACATTTACGATAATTGTTATTACTAGAAAATATGTTACGTTCATTTGTAAATTTTGCAATTGGAACATCTACCAAGGCAATATTTTCCTCGTTAATGTGTTATGTAGTCGGGGAAGGTGTTATGTAGTGTTGGAGACACGGAGATGATAATGACGTTTATATACTATTTACATCATGACTACGACGACTGTTACAATTCCTGGGGACTTCATATTATTATTAATACTGAGGTGAGACAGGCAACAGTTCTTGTTAATACAGATAAAGGGGAGGTATATTATTGATGATGGCGGAAGGGACACATAACACTTTGAGGGAGGTATACAAAGTTCGTTTACAAGATGATAGACAAAAGAAATTTACCTTTTTCCGTTTGGAAGAATGACGACAGACAAATCCAACAGTTTATAAATATAGATGATTCGTTATTCATACCAGATGGTAATGGTCAGGGATTCAAGCCTTTCCGACTAGATGGTCTCCTCACCACCCCCTTTCGCCTCCCAGGGACATCAACTATCAGTAAATCGCTCTCCAACTCTCGCCTGCTAACTCCGAACCCTGCCTCAATATATTGAGAATATCCATTCATTCACTTTAATTTTTCCTATGTATGTCCAAGCACGTTTTGGAAAACAAAGAAATTCATCAAGTGCATTGTATCATTCAACCTATTTGTTAATCATTATTTCTAAACTGCATTGTTCATATATAACTCTGACATAAATAGTATTTAGTTATTTCCAAGAACAATGACAATCGTTCTACATTCCGAGGTTTTTTTTTTTACTTTTCATACATTGTTCGATTCTAATCCTTTCCAAATATGATTTTTAAACTTATCTAGTTAGCTCTTTTACTTTCTGGGGTCTGCCCCTTTTTAAATAACAAAAGGGGCAGTGTAAAATGTGTTCATTCGTCATTCTACTACCTTCATACACTTGCAAATCTATGCCAGAATTTTACAAACTATACCAGAGATAACGCAAGTTATTTCATGATCTGACGTCACCTCTTCACGGCAATTGAGTTTGCAGCGCATGTACTCCTTGCTAATTTACCAAGTCGGCACATAACATGTTAGTAAATTGCATGTTTAGCATGTTGTATTTACCATATCCCATCCCTGTAGGCGTCAATGAGTTTATGACACCGCAAGTTACACAAAGTTGGTGTCCAAATAAAGATATCATAGGTAAAAGAAAACGACAGGTGAAAGAGCTATAGTTACCAACGCTTGATTGACACAATAATTCTCTTAGTGTCGGTAATTATGAAATCGATAATTGCTAAAAATTCACTTAATGATCAGTAATCGCTTCAAACGCATGCTTTCTATAGAACTTTTCCTTCTTACATGTGTCAACTTTAACGAAAGCTAAAGAGAATATCCAATATTTATCTCGAGTCTTTAGTGTGTATATATATATATATATATATATATATATATATATATATATATATATATATATATATATATATACCAACTTGTACTTGTTTTGGCTATCACCGTTGATTGGTTGAGCCGGCTCCATCCATTGCATTAGCCACATTTCGAATTGACGCCGACAATCCGATGCCGTAGCAGCCATGAGCGTGAGATATTCACGGTTCCAGCTACGTATACCGTAGAGGTAGGGGGACCCAGAATCAACTCGGAATCTTGTTTCACCGTCTAGATCCCAGTCTTCAGTTGTCCACCGCGACATTTCTTCCAGCCTTGCAACGGGACCGAGTCGATGGATCCACACACACACACACACACACACACACACACACACACACACACACACACACACACACACACACACACATCTTATGTTGCTTTTAGTGCTCAAAAAATGAAAATACATAAATAAAATAAAACTATCGTGGACGAATGATGTAGAGAAAATGCTGTTAGAGCGAAATTGCAGGAGCTCAATCCTGCAAGTTGATAGTGTTTGTTAGAGACTGAAAGTTTACAACTAACTTCTATTGAAAACTCTGGCGATGATTGAACAATATTACAAATTTGTGGTGTTGCACCAATGAACGAATGACGTATAAAAGTCGTTAGATACGTGTTTATGAAAGTCAAATCCACATCTGACTCATATTGTCGCAATGAGCTTATCTATATATATTGAAAAACTCCGAATACTCAAACTCCCAACTTATGGCATCATATATATAAAACTTTTTGCACTTATATTTTACATTAATATTTTGTTTCATAATGTACTACCTAGTTGTTCTCTCATTGATATTGAGTTTGTCGGACTGCGAGTAAAGGACATTAATGTAAATACGTTTTGGTAAATTTAAACACTTTAATTCTGGCGAGCAACCCCCGAGACATATGCAGAGGTTTTAGTGTGTTGTATTCATAACTTTGCTAGAACTTGCTTTTTAAAAATTATTGTTTTGCTAGAAATACTAAGGGGAGTGTTCATAATAAAAAACGTTTCTTGAATATTTGATTTTTACTACCCAAACTTTCCTTTTGAGGGTATGGGACGGACACATCTCTGAAAAGATGAAACCGCCTTTTGTCCTTCCCTTATTATGATTATTATCTTACCAAACTGCTCAATAAATTCCGGGTATGTCTAGTAAAACAACTTTTCTATCGGAGTTTGTTTATTAAAAAAACGTTCCATCTTAGAACGACAGTAAAATTCCAATACTTTAACAATTCGAGACCATTTTTAGAACAAGCATTTGCTTTTCGTCTCTCGATAGAGCGTTTTTTTTCTGAGGTCTATGAGCGGTGTGAAAGTATTTTGAAGTGCTTGTGATATAATTTTATCATAGTTACTATCGACCCATGAAATGATACACCGTCTTTATGGAAAGATACGCTATTTGTAGTTGCTTATTGGTAATTTTACATTCAAACATACCAATCAAGCTGTATGATATTCGCTATTCATGTAATTTCTTTAGCAAGGTAAGCAATCCACAACATAAATTGTACAATTGAAAATATGGAGGTCAACGTCTTGCCTGCGAATGCTAGTTTTTGTTTCATTGGTTGGCTTTCATCTGGTGCTGTCGACGCAGTTCACTGCTTATGTGTGTCGAGAGCCAATTGCCTGATAGTTACCACCCATTGTAATATATTGATGTAAAACACCATTTTCCCACGTTGAAATATTTGCAGTGTTCGTTTTGGTCCACTGTGAGCAAACGCGGAAGGCATTTAAACACAAATTTATTGAGACATCTTGATACAAAATAAGGAATATATTGCTTTGTAATATCTTGGACTCTTCTGCTCCTTAAGCAACTCCAATTTATGATCAACCAAAATGCCTTTGCTAAATTTTTTTTATTCCGGTACAACTGTTGAATTTGGGTGACATGAGCGTTCAGAAAAATCATTTGTCTTTGTACAATCGTGCTTGAGTCAGAATATAACCTCTTAATCATTATCGTTACAGGACAGTATCCAAAAAACATTTATATAACCATTGTGTTGCTTGACCAGTACTTTTACATCGAAAAC
>NC_136484.1:134013003-134063003 GCF_053919585.1 Euprymna scolopes
AAAACAATCGAATACGGTAATTAACCCACATAAACTGCAAACATTAACTAGATACATGAAAGCTACAACAAAAAATGGAAGAAACACCGTATTGTCCAATAAACCTAAACTCTAAGGAATCTTATAAACTGTGGTCCGCTACTTCCACCTCGAGAAAAGGCATCAGCTTCTGCCGATACCACATAAAACAATCGTGAAGAGTACAGGATGATTAAAGAATCGAAAAAGGAAAAAGAGTAACTAGACCTCCACTAGATGAAGGCGAATACTATTGCAACTTTGGCTAGGCTTATAAAAACTCAAATTTCAAAGAAAATCAATGGCAAACGGCTGAGTGTTGACGCGAAAGAATTTGCAAATATTATCGAAAAAGATAGAGAGTACCAGAAATATAGAGATACATTTTGTCCTTCAGTCTCAGGGGAACACCTCTAACTATTATCACTCAGTAATCGCTGATGATGTTGTCATATGTGCGAACTTCTATTGAGCACAATGTTTCCGTCTTCCGCGTTCTGAAACTCAACGCAGTATATATTTTTATTGTGTATTACCATGAACTGGCGTCACACCAAACATAAGTGAGGAAAGTCAAGGAGGATGAAAAAAAAAAAAACTGGCGAGAGAAAGCATTAACCAGACCTCGTCTAGTGAGCTCGAAGAGAACTGGGACATTGGGGAGGCTTATTGTCACCTAAAATTCAGTGAAGAACAATGGTCGCTACCAACGAGAAATCAAGCATAAACGGCTGTTGCGATAACGCAAATTAATTTACAAAGCCTTTTGAAAGAGATAGTGAATACTGGAAATCTGGGAAAACGTGTTTCCACTCAGACTCCAGGGAACACCACAGGTACTTTTTCAAAAAATATTCTTTGATAATGGCTTACTACTACTACTACTACTACTACTACTACTACTACTATTATTATTATTATTATTATCATTATTATCTATATATTTATACGATAGCGTGTGTGTTCTTTTGTGTGTCACGCTTACATTCGGGTCAGTTAATTATTATGTTCCTCTATTCCTTGTCATAAATAATTTCACCAAGAATTCTTCATAAGTTTTGGTTTCGGTTATGGCTGAAGAAACTCAAGTTATATATATTTTGATTCAAGTTAATGCACCCAAGATTTATATATATATATATATATATATATATATATATATATATATATATATTGAAATCGCAACTTTATAACATATACAAACGATAGAACATTAACTCTATTATAATATATACGAAATAAGCAAGGATTAAAATATCATATTTAAGCGTACTTTACGACCGGGATTTACCGGGTGTTTTTTTGCAGTTTTAACAAAAAATCTACAATAATATCAGAGCGTCTCCATTTACACTGAACATCTACAGAACGTCAACATCGATATATGACATATGAATTAGTCCCCTGTAGGATTTCCACAGGACCCGCTGGTTATTATTATTATTATTATTATTATTATTATTATTATTATCATTATTATCATTATTATTATTATTATTATTATTATTATTATACAAGAGAGAATGAAAGCAAGAATGAGTAACAACGACGAGAGCTATGAAGGGATTAATGTGAAAAATGCAAGCAAATCTGTTGGTGGATGTTCAAAAATCAATGAGCTGAACGGGGAGAGTAGAATCGTCGAGAGACGGACACTTTGATCCATTTAAATTCCATATGGAGAGCTTGAGTGAGCGAGAAATAAAACAGAGCTTACGATAAAAACGATTTTTTTACCATGTCTTTTTAGCATATAAAATTAATCCTTTTCTTGCATCATATTAAGAGATGAGCAAAGGTTCAATTTTCGAAGGAATAAAGCAAGAGCCGATCCGATACAAAGGGCGTGACAAGTAAAAAGGGAAAGCAGATACAATCTCCGATGGTCAACGCCTATGGATTTCGCACGGGTTCATTCAGCTCGTTTGAATTATTTAGTAACCCCATTTTGACGTGCAGAATCAGTACAGTCACACTCTGAATCCCAGCACAACCATTTTTTGTTCCTTTGTTTAGGAGGTGTGTGGGAGCACACGCGTGCGCGCACGCGCACAAGCTATTTTTGTTTTCTTGTAGTCGATTTCTGTGCCTGTTTGGCCAGCCAGTTGTGATAAAACAATGCGATTGGGGTCAGAACACTCATTACAACACAGGGTATCACGTGCCCTTGCCCCTACCACTTGGGGGGGGGCAGAAGAGAAATCCTCTACCCACTCTAAGCAGACCCAACCAACCAACCGACCAGCACCCGCACCTTCATTGTCACGCCATCTTGCATTTTTATCGAAATTATTATTGCCTGAGCTTTAACCAAATTCTTTGTCCCGATGTGAGAACGTTAATGTGGTTGAGTATTTTTTTAAATATAGAAACCATCGATGTTGTTTTTCCGCTAATTATGTTTTACAGTTTATTAGACGTAAGAACATAACAGACTGATAAGAAATATCTATTATAAATGTAATTTTTATTTCTAACATTGTCCTAGAAAGAACGAGGAAAATACCTGCCAGAAACGATAAATAAATTCGCGAAACAGAAGTTTTGCACCACTGTCATTTTATAAAAAACAAAAATGGAAATGGCACTTACCCGACTTTCTCCAAAGGAGCAACTTCCATGAGAGTATGAAATTCACAAGCGATCGGCGGTCGCATGTAAATCCCTGTTAGGGGAGATGACGACGTTAGGCTTTTGCAAATCTTGCAAGAAAGTGCCAACATTCTCCTACAGACAGCGCATGGAAGCCCTAAATTAATCACCCATTTGGTACTGACAAAGCTCTACGTTGCTTAACTTCAGTGATCTAACGAGAACCGGGGTGTCAACGTAATTATGCCGAATCACATATATTTATTTTATAGCAAATATTAAAATCATATAATGATAGAAAACTTGATGCGTAGGATATCCATTTTTATATTATTTTGGTTACACAAAATCTCTTATAAAGTTTAATCTAAAGAAAAAAATTGAGATTCATGAAATTCTGTTTGATTGTTGTCTAATGACTATAGATTACATTTAATACTAATCATATATATTGTAATTTTTCAATGAGCCTGCGCTCAAATTAATCCCATGAAAAAAAAACCCTTTAAATTACTGCAAAAACTCGAATATTTATTAATTTATATCTAAGACTTTGTTATCATTTTAACAAAAACCTGTAAGCTATATGAATTTTCATTAAAGGCTCTTTGCATAAAATTAAATGTAACTAATATAAACCATACGTGAACGTCGTTCTTCTAGTAACTTTGTTCAAAAATTTATAAGGATCGGTTCATTAGTTTATGAATGAATCTTGTATATGAAAATGTATAGCCATTTAAACATGCTTTAATTTATAAAGATATTTATCAAGGTAACATTCGAAATATATAACATCATGATATCGTATGAATCCAATGATTTTATTGCTGGTATTGGTTTCCCCGATAATTTTCTAGTCAGAATCTTTTACGAGAAAGACCTCGGGTACTTACGAGAGGGACTACGAGAAGGTTGGCAACATGCTAAGTGAGAACGCGTTTTGTGGCACGAACTGGTTTCGAACTTGGAACACCCAGGTCGTAAATCGGCGTCGTTACCCACTAGACAATCAATCTGGGCCGCTGAACTGGATATCGATATAAATTTGTTGCCATCATGTACGATTAAAAGTTTCAAATAAATTTATATTTTTAAGATCGACGCCATATAACAGTAAATTAAATGATTTCTTAAATAAAATGATTTCTGAAAGACAAAATATAATAGTTTTGCCATCATGTTTATCAATATTTATTCCTTTATCAAATTATTATTCTCACTTTGGCGGTTATTTTCACAAAGATTTTTTTCAGGTGCATATTTTCAAAATCAAGATCTACTAACTGAATTCAAAACTAAAACATTTATTTAATCCACGGTGATACATTATCCTCGTTCTGCCAGCAAAGACAGATCCACTTGAAGGTCGAAAGTTACATGAGAAGAAACGTTATTAAAATATAAAGCAAGATAATAAAAAGTAATCCTAACAATGGATCTTTATCATCATTTTTTATTTAATCGGTTCATATATTTATTATTTTAAACCTGGTTTACTTATATTGGTTGTTGTTATCCCATATATATATATATATTCACATATATGTCTATGTGTGTGTGTGTATGTATATATATATACATATATATATATATACATATATATACACATAAACACATATGTCGATGTGTATGTGTGTATGTATATATACATATGTAAGGTCATGTCATATGCTACTGGTACCATGTAACCCAGTACTACCTGCCTCATGATCGGGTCACCGGCGACTAAACTGGTTCCCCCACCAGACTTGTTTGGTAAGGAGGGCGGCTAGTCTCCCTGAAGGATTAAAAACAAGATCTTCCAAAGGGCGAATGAACTCTTTTTCTGGGTCAACGGCCAACTAGCACCGTGTATATTTGTGTGTGTGTATATGTGTATTGGGGTGGAGAGGGCTCCCGTAAGCCGTGGTGAAGGCAACCTTTCTAGGAGAAGCAAATCTCTGATTTAAAAAAAAACAAAGCGGAAGACCAGTACCCGCATTAAGCTGGTCTGCAGTTTAATTTGTTGCTGGCTATCTTGCTCTTGCTTGTTGCTGGATCTCAACATTTTGAACCGAGAGAGAGACTTAGCTGTCGTACAAAGCTAAGCCTTTGTAACATCATATTTGTATAGATACTCCCTCGGACATTTGGGCTCATGGAATTTAAATGTCTGAGGAAGTGGAATTCGTCTGACAAGACGTTGCAATCATCATCATATATATACATATATATATATATATATATATATATATATATATATATATATACACGTATATAAAAATGTATATATACATATATATAGACATATATATATGTAAACACACACAGATATATATACATATATATATGTATGTATGTTTGCATATATGTGTGTGTGTATATGTATGTGTGTATATATGTATGTGTGTATATATGTGTGAATATGTTTGTATGTGTGTATATATATGCATACGTGTGTATGTGTATGTGTGTATATATGTACGTATACGAGTGTATATATGTATGCATGTGTGTATATATATGAATGTATGTGTGTGTATATATATGTGTGTCCGTGTGTGTGTGTGTGTGTGTGTGTGTGTGTGTGTGTGTGCATATGTAAGCTCTGAACAGACCGAATTTATTAATCATGAATAATTAAAAAAAAAAAAATGAAAAGCTAGCTGATCGGTTTCGAACCTTCGCTTAACAAAGCTAAAATCCAGGTTAACAACGATTACGACAAAATATGAGATTGAAATATGGCGCGAGGACATGTGGGAAATAAAAACGGAAGAATCAGATAGAAACAACTTTAAGTCTAAATGTATTTTGTTTGTTTGGAAAGAGAAGTTCTCAAAAGAACAAGAAATCCGATAAAAAGATTAAAAACTATAAAAAAAATGGCAATACTAATTTTTCAAAGAATACAATGCAACCGATGCAGTCCTATTAGTATAAGCATCACATTCCTCACTATTTGTTGTAATTGTAGAAAAAAAAGTGACATGAATCGCCGTTATTTCCTTATTTTCCATGAGAAACAAAAGTTCTATCGAAATATATAACAATCTATAAACAATACGGTTAAAAGTTTGTTTTTATATTAAACTGACGGAACAGAGAAAATAAACAAACCCATTAATTGCAATGATTTGTAATTTGTTATCGGCATCTGTTTCCAAGGGCATGCATTATATATATATATATATATATATATATGTGTGTGTATCTACGAAGTTTTTTACCTTTTAAAACTATGTAAAACATCTTAGTTAATTGATATAGTTTATCATTCGCTAGAAAACTATTTAGTCAGTAAATCGCCTACAATCAATGCATCAACTTGCTCTCTCGAATTCATGTAGTACTAATGATAATTTAAGGGATCATCAGTTGTTTACCCTAAACCGCTGTTTCGGAGGACGGACCAAATATATAGTATGCTTATTATACATACGTTATTGGCTATATATATATATATATATATATATATATATATATATATATATATATATATATATATATATATATGCATGTTTCAGCTAACCTCTTTTGCACTTTTTCTGTCTGATGAGGTGGTCTCTCTGAATTCTGAATAGAGTTTGCATGAAATTATTTATGCACATATGTAAGCAATAATGTTCGTATCATATATATATATATATATATATATATATATATATATATATATATATATATATACATGATACAATACTATTTTCTATGCTATTATCTAAGTGTCTGCTTATAAGATTCGTTGATGATCTGTACTCATCGGAAACTCAATGAGTTTGTTTTTGTTTTCGCATCCCTCCGCTTAGAGATGGAGAGAGCACGTGCGATTTAGCTGAGAGCGCGTGTAGTCATTTGTAAAAAGAAGCTTCGAGCGTCATCAAAATTAACTATCTTGCACCGAAGCGTAATTTGATGGCGTGGACACCAGAAATAGGAGAAATCTGGCAAAGAAGGTAAACATCGTAAAATCCTAGGTGACCTGATTAAAAAAATATATCTGCTTTCTTCGTGTAAAGCTTTTCAGTAATTTTCGCCTGTTAATTCGATAGAAATGTGTTTTCGGCTTTTTCACGTTATTAAATGCTGTAAATAAGTGCCGAAAAGAGATTTGTGCAGTAGATTGCATTTTTTGGCGACATTAGGCCAATTACTGTGATGGATGCAGATAAGATGTTTAGCAAAAACTTTTCAAAATGGTGGGTGTACGTTTCATACCTGATTGCAGGCTTCTGTAGAGATTGTTTCTGCGCGAGAGCATCATGTAACTTTCCGTAAAAATAGTTGATACGTCGAATTATGAGTAGCACAAATAAAATAAACGTACAAATAAATAAAATCATAGCCTCTATAACAGTGGTATATTTCTTACACTACCATTTCCGCAGTTCTTAACTCGATGGTTAAGCCTTGGGTGACAGTCTTTGGAATCCCAATTTCAAGTCTTGCTTCTTCCATCAACGCTGATGAAACGCCCGACAGAAATATGTCCGTGCATCATTTCCCCCCCCCATTCTCTCTCTCTCTCTCAAATATTTGTACTAGTGTTTTTGGTTTCTTAATTTTATTCATGCAGAGGAAGTCTCAAAATAAAGACAAAACGTTGATGAACACATAACTTGGTTTGCTCCTTTTTTATTTCTCTATTCCGTCCGAATACTATTTCCATTATTCCCATCATATATATAGTGAAAGAGAGAGATGGATAGAATACTTAATCGAATATAATTCGATTATGTTCGAATATTTAATAATTCGCACTACTTGAATTAACTTGATTCTACTTTTTGTCAATTTATTTTACACCTTTATGAGCAATATAGGTCTTGAAAGATGGCATATTCTCCATAAGAAAAAAATATAATTTATCGAGATTTGGTTAATTTATCACACACACACACACACACACACACACACACACACACACACACACACACACACACACACACACACACACATATATATATATATATATATATATATATATATATAAAGTGTACGATATATAAACGTATGGTTCCTTATAATATAAGCCAAAGAAATTGACTTGTACTTAATGCGTATAGGTAATTGTATTCTGTAAATGTATTGAGTATTTCATTTATAAGTATCGTAAGAAAAAAAAAATCACTACTGTCGGTTACGATACAAATTCACCCATAAGCAAAAGAGGTATGTTAGTTCACTTATATATATATCGTTATATTTTTGGAAAAAAGTATTCCAGCAGAATGCTCTATTATATTTTTTTAATCCGAAAGAAAAAGCGTATTATTTAGATTTTAATTTTCAATTAATTTAGATAAATCATCGGTACCGTCACTTCAAACCTGATAATAAGAGACCGTTTTTGCTACCCATATCAAGTTCTCCTCAGCCAATACTCATCTGTGTTATAATTGGAAAGATACACATGCATTATAAGATCTCGTGTAAATCTCGTTTTTTCTACAACCTTTAAATTCAAATAATAAAATGTTAAATTGTCCGTTTAATATTTCGGACGCTAAAGAAGATAAGAAAAGGAATATAAAAAAAGGAGAAATTGTATAAACTTAAAATTCTGTTATATATCATTCTAATATATTTTAATTATTTATCTCGTCACCTATGAAATACATGTCTTTTAATGATTAACATTAATTCTATAATTTTAATATTTTCTGGTCTTGAAGGGAATTAGTTTTTTTTTTATCCTAAATCAGTTTCTAACAAGTCCAAAGGAGAAAACTTTTAAAGACTTGAAGGCTAATTCCAATTTATAATAATTATTTTTATACTTATTTTTATTTAAATTTATTCTTTTATATATGCTATATAATACATGTTTATACTGCCCTTCACTCGTCTTATTTATTATGGGTCAAGTTTAAATTTCATTTAAATAGTCTAAAGAAGTTTATCATCTCTAAATTCTTTATTATATTGGAAATTTTATTTTAAAAAACTAATTCATCATATTGGACATTTGTATTAAATTTAAAATCAAAACTAAATTTAATTTGATATTCACTCTAAATTTAATTTTAAATTGAATTGAAATTAAAAATTTTTAATCAACTCAAATCTCAAATTTAAAATTTATTTTTAACACTTTATATTCAAAATTATATTTAAAAATTTAAATGTAGTCTTTGTTCTTTGGGTATATGCTTATCTAGCCTGAGGAAATGGTACACTATACTTAAAGTTTATAATTATATTTCTGTATTGTTTTTATTCAATATAATAATTTAAAAATATAATATATATAAAGTATTAAATAAAAAAAATAATTTATTTAAAATTAGGTTTTGTCTTTTTCACTGTCCCAGTTTCTAAGAAGTGCTCTCCTTCTGTGTATACAATATTTCAGGCATTCGCTTCATATATTTTAACAACTTTTCTGGATTATGTAGTAACCGTATAATATGGTTGTAAATTGATCATTGTCCCAATTCTGAGGAGTATGAGCGTCTGTGTTTAATTTTCTTCCATTTAATGGGGAAAAGTGCACTCTATTCTTTAAGCTCTCACATGGGTTGCTTAGTCTGTCTTATTCCTTGTTTTTGCTCTACAGGAGCTCATACATGAATAATATCTTTGTTTAAACAAACCTTGTGCCATTCCAATATATATTTCAGGTATATTTGGAGATTTCGCAGACATGATAGCTTCATATGCAATTTTCTTCTAGTGAGCGCACATTTTTAGACCTATCAGTTATATGCCTTCATCGCAACATTAAATTGGTCTTCAGGATTTTATTTCATAGGTCACTTATCCTTTGATATGTTGATGCGAAATATAATACCCTTTTCTAAAATTACCTAGTGATGGAGGGGTATAAATCCACAATATCTAGTTGGGTAAATCTGCGTCTATCTTGTTCGGTTATGCTTTCGAACCAGTCTATTTGTCAGTCAGTTTGTATTTGCCCACAAATTAAAGTTTGATTTTATTTTAATATTTTATACTAATTCTCTTATGCGTATTCTAGCTTTAAGTTTGGTTTATTAGCCTACAAATTGGCTTATTATAAAAAATGTCTTTATGGTCTCTTAAATTATGAAGGCATTTTTATTTGCCAATCTATTAATTCTACATTCTATGTCTAATTTTGTAGCTATCTCTGTGGCCTCTTGGGCGATAGCTTTTATAAGTTCCTTTTTCAGTTAATTGGTACTTATCATCAATGGAGTTTAATATTAGCTGTTTCTTCTTTTCCTTTTCTATTCTTAATAATTTTTCCGTGTTACCTGGGAAAACAATTGTATCATCGTTTTCTTTTTATTTTCTTGATATCACCGGTCATTGGTCTTTGTTTTGTTTTCTTTCGTGTCCAAAATATAAAACGGGAAGTTTTTTTAATTTAATTATTTGAATTTTATGGTTGTTAAAAAACGAGATTTTCACGAGATCTAGTAATATATGCGCATGTTTCCAATTCCGGTTGAAAAACAGATGAGTACCGGTTGAGAAGATCTTGATATGGGTATCAAAAACGATCGTCTATTATCAAGTTTGAAACCGACTCAACCGATGACTTATCACCTCTAAACTTTCTGAAAATTAAAAAATTGTATATATATATATATATATATATATATATATATATATATATATATATATATATATATATATATATATATATATAAATATTTGAAATTCTTTTGGGGGTACAAAATTTAATTATGGCTAAATATAGACCAATTAACACGCTAAATAAAGTGAAGGCTAACTAATCAAGTTTCGTTCCTCGCTCAACAGAAGTAAATAAAAAACTTCGATTTCACGGGAGAGAAAAAAATAATAAAATAAAAATAAGCAGTGAATAATTTACATGGAAATTAAATTAAATCATATACATATATATAATTATTCTTTCATGTATACCCTGATAATGTTAAGCGGTAATGCAATATGCGCATAGATTTTCAGCATTTACGTCAACACTGCAGTGCTCCAAACATGAATAGAGCTTAGTAACAAAGTATGAAAAGTCTTGTGACTTTATTATTATTATTATTATTATTATTATT
Organism: Euprymna scolopes; assembly: GCF_053919585.1. NCBI lineage: Eukaryota > Metazoa > Mollusca > Cephalopoda > Sepiida > Sepiolidae > Euprymna > Euprymna scolopes. The sequence goes on from NC_136484.1 coordinate 134,023,614, forward strand.
ATTATTATTATTATTATTATTTTACTAAATGTGAATTATCCATCGTTTGTTACCTTAATGCTTTTTCAATATACTTTAATGAAACGAAATATGTGCAAAATACATCCTAAGTTTGCGACTGAATTTTATGACACGAAATTATAACAATTAGCCGACATTTATAATTTACTGAGCATATGACGCATCTTTCATCCTCTATGTAGATTAGAAGCACTCTTGACTGTTTCTTATTGTCTCCATGAACATTCAAAGAAAGAGTGGCTTTCTCTTTTATCAGCGTGCCATCCCATTCACATACGTGCATCTGTACAGACGTAACGGTGTTACATGGTAAAACTATATCTCTTTGCTGCTTTATAAGATTAATTTCTATATGCTACTATTTACTATTACTACTTCTATTACTATTGCTACTATAACAACGAATTACAATAGATAAGTTAAGAGACGTATTAGTTTGAGTGGCGTCAGAAAAGATGACTTTAAATATATTTATAACTTTTTGAGACTACCGTAAATGGTGGTTATATTTGTGACTCAATGGGTTACGGATTCATCTAATAATATATATATATATATATATATATATATATATATATGTGTGTGTGTCTTGTGTGTGTGTCTTGTGTGTGTGTCTTGTGTGTGTGCTTTGTACTCCTAAACGCCTAACACTTACATCACACATTAAGCTTTTTCATCCGGTCACCTGCACATGTATCAACTCTCTGATTACAAGGTAGGATTAACCTCTATTTAATTTGAATGCTTTCTAATATGAATTGGCCGACATTTTTTTGTGGGATATTAAGGTTCTTCCTATTTAAGCATAATATATTAAGCAATGACTGCTAAATATGTTCTCATTAACTTAATTCCAGCTAATCATATCCGCTTTATTGTATTATCTATTGCTCCTTTCCCTGTTCCTTATAAATGTATTAGAGTGTACTAGATAAACTTATCTCTACTTAGTCGCTTATCCTTCATAAAATATATAGCAAAGGGGTCGAGTTTATGCTTTAGTTTTCCTCTGCGCTGAGACAGGAAAAAAATATATTGGTTTATTTAACAGTCCGTTAGCTCTTTCACAAATGATCTAGTTTTTATGAAAACTACCTCGTTTGTTAGCGCCTTAATATTTTCACTGCAGACCATATCTTCAGAACAAACTATGTCTTTGTTTCCAAGCAACTTCATATTCATTCATTCACTCATTCATTCAATTGTTGCCATGCCTGGTACAGGCATTGACGGCTACGGATCTCCAGCTCTCTGTCTCTTTCGATCCATTTATGAATTTATTGTTGGTCATCTTTTTTTTCTATTGGTCAACTGTACCGACTGCCAACGTATATTTAACACTGTCGTCCTCTGCTTCCTCTACCCACAATCTCTCCTGTCATTCTTTACTGTTTATCGGAAAGTAGTTTGACGATGATAAGGTGCCACTTGTTTATCATGGTAATACCGAGTGTGGTGTTCCGATTTAGAACCTTATTCACGCTTTTTCTCGAATAAAGAGTTTGATGTATTTCCATAGCTGTCTTTGCAGGAGTACAGATTGTAGGATGCAGTTTCCTTCTGTTCGAGCAGTGCCTATACTGGTCATTTTATCCAGAAGTATTTTCTGCTCAACGAAATACGAAACCATGTGCGTTAATTATTTCTGTTTGCTTCGCTATTACATCAGTCACCTGCTTTCCATGACCTCACGTTACCCTTCTGGGGAGATAAATTTGTTTTCGACGATGTCCAAGGGTCTCTCAGAGAATAGCGGAGGGAAGAAGGCGCCTTATTTTTCCTTTGACGGTAGTTCTATCCCGCAACCCGTCAACTTAAACTTCATGTAATTGATACATGTCCGACCATAAATATAAGCGCGTGTGTATGAGGAATTTATATAATAACTACCAATCAGATCTGAAGTTGTCGATGTTTAAGTGGTTAACGACACCAACTAACGACTGGGTGTGTCAAGATCGAATCCAGTTCGTTCCACAGAAACACTTGACCTTGCACACTTGACCTTGTGTCTAACCCTCTGGAAAGGGAGGCAACTGAAATAACTACTTTTCAGATTTTCAGTTTCTTTTCTAATTTATACTACTAATATTAAAATTTTTACAAAAGTGTATTTGTTTGCTTGAATTATAGTTTGACTTACTGGAGTATGTATGATTACTTACACGCTTCTGTCCTCAATATACCAGGTTTTTACTTGTCCATGAAAAAAGACAAATGAACAAGGCTTATTAGGCAATTAAAACCACAAAGCTAAACACCAGGAAGACAGGTTATCTTCGTATCCATATTTATGATATGGAGAAAGACAAATATATATATAGAAATATTTCGCCCCACTAGACCTAGTTACATTGTGTGCAACCCTATGAGAACAACAACAAATGCATATATTTCCTGCTTGAAGTCTTGCCAATCGAAGAAATCGAAAACTTTCACTCGGAAATCACGTGGTTTTGCAACTTCCCTCGATGGTCACTTCTCACCCTTAAATGCCTCATCTAATCTTTCCCCATTGTAACAGAATCCTCATTTATTTCCCATTCCTATCATAGGTGTTTTCATTTATTATTTCTATGCATTAAATCTATTATAGTGCATACTGTGACAAAACTCGTACCATAAAATTACTAAACTTAATTCAAATTATTCTGAAGTGTTTTTATGGTATACAACTATTATAGAATAATATATCAAGATTAATTTTTGTGAATTATTAAAATCTCTTTCTACTTGATTCTCGCATGCATATATGTATTAACGAAAAATACCGTAAGCTTCTTATATCGGTGGAAAAATATTCAATTTTGGCAACATATCTGTGATCGGCTGGCCAAGTTGATAAAGTATACAACATAATTAGCATAACACACCGATTCTCGTTGGATCACGGAAACCAAACTTGAGCCTCTTTCCTGCTCGAAGGGCATCCAATTGGGACGATTATACGCTATCTGTGAAAGAATAGCGAAATCCTTCTGACAAAATTACCAAAAACTACCGTCGAGATGATAATCTCGCCTGATTTGGATACACACGTGATTGGAGACTATTTGTGTATTTATTGTTCCTTAAAATCTTTCTCCTTCGAAGGAAGCTGACTCAACCTTCCGGGATTAATCCTTGCAACAAAATATGGATAGGAAAATATTGGATTTGGGTATTATTTGAATTCATCACACTACAGTCTTCATCTTGAGCATGATTTTCACAACGCTTCGGTCGATGTATCTCCGACCTTCTTCGGGTGTATCTTGTCGAACTCGGAAATGTTTCTGTCGAAGTCGAACGGAACACTTTATTTACTTCACAGGCCTAGAGTGCTCTTTTTTCGTCAGTCATGACTGGATAGAGATGCTAAGTAATTCGCAATTATATTTTTTTTAGTTCGACAAGATACTCTTTAAGAAGGTCGGAGGTTACATCGATGGAAAAGTTGTGAAAATCATACTCAAGATGAGAACCGTAGTCAGATGAATTCAAATACGAATAACCGATCCTCATCTCAAAAATTCAGAAACGTCATATTACATTTTGCTTCTGCACTCTCCAAACGTTCTTAGAAGCGATACGCATGTAACGAATTGTCTTTATTGCAATAAAATAAGCGAAAAGTGGCCAACAACAAATAAAAAAAGCAATACATATTTTTATAGATTTAAATATCTTTCTTTTTTAGCCCTGTTTCGAATGTTTACATTTTTTTAACAGATCTTATATGATTGAGAACTGTCCTGTTCAAATTAAAACTTGTTAAAACGCATGGGGATGGCGATAAAGCAGGCATCAGACGTCGGACAGATTTCATCACTACATTCGCTTTTCATGTCCTCATGGTGATCCAGTCGTGTGCATTATCCTTTTTTTTGATAATATTTAGATTGATTCTGGGTACATTTGCACTAATGTATCGAACATAATTATACGCCCAATCTGTCAGAAATTACTGATGATGAGTCTGTCCAACGTCTGATGCTAACTTCATCGCCATCCCCATGCGTTTTAACAAGTTTTAGCTTGAACAGGACAGTTCTCGATCATATAAGATATATTGAAAATAATTGTAAACATTTTAAACAGGGCTGACAATGATATTTTTAAATTTATAAAAAAAATATTTTGGTGTTATTTTCTTTGTTATTGACCACTTAACGCTTAATTTATTTACGATAAAGACAGTGTGTTATATGCATGTTACTTGTAATTTGAGCCATATTCACTATTATTTTTTCATATTTAGAAAATATATACATATCGATTATTCAAAAGGTATAAGAATAAGCAGTCTTAATATTAGTGTATAAATTTTTTTTAATGCGAACCAAGATATTTATTTAATCATGTAATATTGTTTTTCATCTTTAAGTCAAAGTCATTGATAATGAATAGTTCATCGACGATTTTCCTTGTTTATACAATAGCATATTTTATGTTAACTACATTAAGTAACGCACTTCTTGGCCTTTTGGTCAAGATCAAAGTGTAGTATCTGTTCCGGCAGATACTGCAAGCAAAGACCAGATGTGGGGGCAACCCCACATACCTGACCTTTAACCAGCTCCCATTTCCCACCTCTCGGGAGCTGGTCCCCTTTTTCCCTTCCCCCTCCCTTCACTCCTCACATTAAAAATTGGCCTTGTGCCTAATTTGCTCGGTGGGGGAGCAAATAAATACTATCTGTTCCGGCAGATACTGCAAGCAAAGACCATATGTGGGGGCAACTCCACATATAAGACCTTGGTCAATGTAGGGGCAACCCTTCATACCAATTGTCACTATCCAGCTCCCTTACTCCCCGGGGAGTTGGTCCCCATTTCCCCTTAACTCCTCACATTAAAAATCGGCCTTGTGCCTAATTTGCTCGGTGGGGGAGCAAATAAATACCATCTGTTCTTCAGATGCTGCACTTCCATTTCTTGTTCTCTTTCGGTGGAGGAGAAATCCTTCACGACTGAGACAATTTTTTTTATTTTTGTACCTTTTCCCCACGTTAAAAAAACGACCCTGGTGTCTATCTCTGTCCCGTGGGGAGGCATAGTAAATAGGTACATAAAGTAACGCTTGATTATGTTCTAGCGCTTACCAACTTCATCAAACCTCAATTCCCAATGAATAATTCCCCGATTCAATATTAACAACGTGCCTTTACATATGCGTTTCAAGAGGTGTTCATATACATACACATACATAAGCAAAACTAGTTCTAGAAATGTACGGTAGAATATTGAGTAACTATTATCTTACTGTAAACCCATAACAGAGGTATCTTCACAGGAGGTACGTATACATTATTCTCTCGCCACACATACAGAGAAACCCACATATGTGCGTGTTTGTGTGTGCATATATGTCTATGTATATATGCATATATGTAATTTCATGTATATATTTGTGCATATGCATGCCTATACGCATATATATGAATGTAAATATGTATATATGTACATGTCTACATGCATATATGTGTGTATATGCACTTGTATATACCTTTGCATATATATATATATATTATATATATATTATATATATATATATTATATATATATATATAAATCATTGAGTCGATATGATATTTTTCTCGATTCTGATACAATTACTGATTCCGATTTTGATTCTTTATAAATTTCTAAATATTTAACTATAATGTTGTTATTGCTTCGCGATTTCCATAAAAAGCACGTTAAATGTGCATCTATTTTCTCAAACGTATGGGAAGGTGATCTAAAGATTTTAGTTTTACTGCGAGTTTAAAATCAATAAATAATTGTTATTTATTTTTTCTACCGGCAGACGAAGATTTTTGTGTCGAACAAAATAAATTTTTAAAAAATCGATAATTTATGAGATCGTTTTTGGCATCCAAAAATAGACAGAAAATTTTCCGATTCCGGTATCCCCCAAAATTGCGATTTTTCCGATTCGCGATCCCGATTAATCGTCTCAATACTTATATATATATATATATATATATATATATATATATATATATATATATATATATATATATATGTATATATATATAAGTCTTTAATAAATACTTTCTTCATCGAATCCCAGTGTTTTAGTGTGTCTAAACCGAACGGCTATCTACGTATTTACTGAAGAGAAATGAGGATGACAATTAAGAAATAATGCCATTTTATGAATGTTTTTTCTTTGTTTTGTATTGACCAAGTTATCACTCATGTTCTGCTAGGAATCATCATCCCAGTTTCCCCATGTTAATTCAATGAAACAACAATCATATAACTAATCATATTACGCTTTATACTTAGTCCACTACGGATGCTAATCCCGCTTCTCTGTGCGACAACAACAAACACTGACATGTTCTAATAAAGAACGTATTATTGTTATATCATCAAGGGCGTTCAGATTTAGGATTATATAAGATAAGGGTCAACCTAACAATAGTTATTATGGTTTTACGTGTTCTTTTTTTTACGATAGCTTTTCATACTTGTAATAATTACACTATGAACGATAAAAAATGAGCTAGCATTACTTTCTAAATGCTATTTATAGCGCTGCGACGCCGCTGCGAATAAGTGTAGTACCAGAATATAACAGATCTTATGATTCATTTGTAATGGATAGATGAAATAAAAAAGAAGAAATAAAATAAGCAAGCCGTCATATATATATATATAACACACACAGCGATTAAATGTATGTATGTGTGTGTGTGCGTGCGTGCGTGCGTGTATGGTGTCTATTGTAGGTGTTTTCGCATGTGATTTCTTTTGTTTGGTTGGCGACTGTCGGGTCACAATATGGACGAGACGAAATTTGAGTAGAGGTGGGGGTCAGGTTTGGCAGGAGATTAGTCGACTTTACGAAACGAATAAAAAAACAAATAGCAAATGTACCGTTGATTGCGCGACTTGGTTTCGTTTGTCTGCTTCGGTTTTTCTGTTTCATATAAAACTGTTGTATGTTCATTATCAATAGTGAGAGCGAATGCCGGATACATTTGTTAGTATTTGATTTTGTTTGGTCTTTATTTTTATTTTTTAACTAGTGGGATAACAATGCAATTGAATGCAAAATGATCAAACATATCAGAGTGGATTTGAAAGCGGCTTCGTAATCGGTAGTATTCATGGATGAGATCAAGTAGGTTTCTATCACGTGCTCCCTTCTCAAGCATTATAACTATCTTGACTGAGAAGCAATCGGTGTCATCCACGATACAACCCCCTGTCTGGAGGTTGTCCTGTGGAATTTGAATTGTCATCTTTATGAACAAGGGGCTGACTATTCATTAGACCCTTGATCACAGATGAGATATAGTCTCTGAAACGATTGTACTCGAGATCATTGTTCATCGAAAGTCTAGAAACACTACCAATCTATACATTAAGTTGTAAATAGGAACTCTAGCACGTACACACACACACACACACACACACACATATATATATATATATATATATATATATATATATATATATATATATATATACTAGCAAAAGTACTCGTCGTTGACTGGGTTCAAAAACAGCCTACAGAAAATGGACTCTGATTTATGAAAGTATGATAGGTCATGAAAAGGAAGGGTTGTAAAGAGATAGCTTCTAATTTGTGGGTATCAAAACAAAAGCAAAATATGATGAAAGTAAAAATAAAATAGATAAGCCCCATAATTTATTATACCATACCTGTTCACACTGAAACACTTATCACAATATTGTGTGGATCTATATTAAAAAAAACTTTGTTAAACTTTGTGAAATATTTCCATTCTATGGAGGTCAGGTGCGAACTAACACCCCGTAATTTTTTATGCCATATTTCTTCAAACTAAAACATAATTATCAAAGTATACTTACGCAGATAGATATGAAAAGTCTTTATTAAAGTGTGTGCCTCTTTCTATGGAGGCCAGCCACGAACGGAGACCCCACAATTTTATCATACCATCCCTATTTAAGTTAAAACATACTTATCAAAGTATGCTTATGTGCATCTATATCCAAACCACTTGTAAACGTTTTTATTTTTATATTTTTAACTTCTTTATTTCCATACTTTGTAGACCAGACTCGAACGCAGACCCCACAATTTTAATGAACCACCGCTCTACCAGATCAAACATACCCATTCCCGTGTCTCGATAATCTTCTATCATTATATGCAATCAGTTTTTTAAAATAGTCAACCATATAGGAGCCTATTCGTGACCACACGCACACACAGAGCTTTATATATATATATATATATATATATATATATATATATATATATATATATATATATATATATATATACTGTGTGTTCGGTGTTTCATGCCTTCACAGACAGAACCTTATTGCTTAAATTTATATATCGCTGTAAAACAGAGTTAGATAAAACAAGATACTGTTTAGATCCTATGATGATCGCTAAGAGTGTGAAACTATTGACTATGATTGACTGTTAAACATACGTTATTCATACACGCACACACACACGCACACACACACACACACATATATATATATATATAGAGAGAGAGAGAGAGTGATGTAGATACGTATGAGAGTGATAGTTGCTTTTGTCGAGTTATAATATGGGTGTCCGACTGAATGCAGGCACCGCCTTATTATAATAAAAACGCTATATATAAAACGAATTGATATCCTAAAATCGATTAATATGAAATATTACCAAGTTCAACAATTCAATACTCATCGCTAAGTTTAAAAGATGGAAAATAATTATAAATTTTTAAGCTCATAGAATTATGTGTTTAAAAATTTCATTAATATAACAATTTAGTGTTTTACAAAATGCGTGTATGACACCACGTGGTCCCACCAACAAGTCCCATCCTCAAACATTGTGTGGCTTGGCTTTGTTTTACATCTTTAATCCTTCTATTAATGGCCGTGTAGTCGTCGTCTATTTCACACCTGCATGCGTCGGTGGAGAGTGCACGGGTTTCCAAATAAAAAAGCAATAAACAAAACACAACACAAGAAAAATATGGACTCTGATGCATCATATATATGACTTGGACTCTGGGTTCACGTTTACGTCCTGTCGAGACTGAGTTCATCTGTTACTGTCAGGCCATATTTTCACCTTTCAAAGCTTTCTTTACCTAGCCCAAGCTTATATCTGTCGTCAACTGTCGTCAGTTCAACTGTTTAAGCATCTAACTCAACTCTCAATTTCGTAAAATATTTGAATCGCACTGTCACGGTTGATCGTAACGTTGACCTTTGTCATCCGTAAATCGTTTCAATTGTTGTTAAAAACTCATCCGCTCTCGAATTCCATGTCACTCTATAGTGTCATAAAACTAAATATATCTCTATTTATTTTTCAGTTCTTTTACTATCGTCATTCGTCACATCCGTATTTAAATCCAATCTTACCTCTCTTTGTCTATTTTAAGAACAAATTTCTGTTCATTATCTATTGATAAATCTATTTCCTACTTTATTACTTTTTCTACTTCCTTCATTAACGGCCACAGGCCCACCATCGTATAACATATGACTGTTTTGTGTTACAGTAGGCCAAGACTCGTTACGCTCTAAACGAGAAGCGATCATTTCCACTAGATTGTGAAATCCGTTTTAAATGCTATCAATGCAAGAAACGGCGTCGCGAGCAGCACCTCCTCAGACATGACAGTATTTCGTATTAGGGCGTATCTGGCTCTTATTACGGTAGAAGTGAACTACTTTCTGGTGCGACAGGATGATCCAAGTATGTTGTTTTCCAACAGTCTTACAACCAAAAACATTCAGGTTGTATGACTGCGCAAAACAAAAGCAAACTAAATCTTGCACAAAGTGTATGAAGAAACGTTCAAGTGACGTTTATCTTTTTTTTTTTCTGCCACATCAATATAAACTAATAACAAGATAATATTATTAGCTGGGCATTTGTGTAATTTTTAAACAGTGTTTCCTTAAAAATAGTTCACAACTAGTTTTTATATCTGAAAAATATTCAGCTTTGTGACTGTACTGATTGCGCTGAGGAAGTCGTAAAGTAAACATTCCTAGTTCGTTTAAGGAGAGACAGTTATAGCGTGTTTATAGGGAAGTAAGCGATTTCAGATCAAAGCTAAATCTAGCGCTTCGTACTTACAAAGGTTCTTTATATTTGTCTCTGTGCTTAACAAGCCAGGAACAACCATCAGTTATCTGAAAGAAACTCGCGTATTACATACATAACAAAAGTTGTATATTTAGCTATATATGTTGCCGAGTACAGGACTTAGAGAAAATTTGATTCAAAATAATATTATGTTTAAGGATTTTGTAAAACATAGTTTCTTTATATTCCTTTTACTTTTATTTTAGTTTTGATATGAATAAGAATTCGATTAATAGAAAATGAAAAATATTTCAGTGTGTGTTTGTCAAATATACATCTCTGTGAGAAACGCACACATACGCGTCATTTCTTTTATACAGTTCATTATATTTATGATAGATAACATATATTGTGCATGTGTATGTGTAAGTTTGATATACTATCATACCTATTAATATATTTCTGCCTGTTTGACAGCTCTCTCCCTTTCCTTATATATTGAAATCATGGCAGAAGGACCCGTTTTGATGTTCATAATTAAAAATAAGAAATGACAAACAAAACAAAAAAAAATAATAGTTTTCGTAAGCTGGATCCATGGATTTTTATTTTTTTATTAATAAAATCGAGTGAAATGGGAGACGCTACGTTTAAAATAAAATAGAAGACGATATATATATATATATATATATATATATATATATATATATATATATATATATATATATATATATACACACACACACACACACACGAGGGCTGTTCTAAAAGTAAAGCCTGGCTGGTATTTGTTATGTAAAAACAAAAACGTTGTATAGCTATGAAGACGTTAGTGGTACTATTAAAACAAGCGACATTCTTCTCCTACATAGTAACCACTACTCTCAATATATTTTAACCAGCCTATTTAGATGGCACAGTCCTAAAAGTTCGTAGCGTGCATCTGCCATAAAATGCATCAGCTTCATGAACGTGCAACAGGCATCGGTGAATTTTGATTGAATAAATTGTTCTGCATGGAGAACTCAGTGACGAATATCTGCTTCATATGTACGTTAACGATAGGGCTTGCTTTCTTTGAGTGTCCCACCATAAATATCTGCAACAGAGAGACGAGACTGCATGAGTTTACTCATCGATACAACGCAAGTTGCAATAGTATTTGCTCTATCCAGGCGTAAAAGTTAAAATAGGAGGCATTACTTTTGGAACTTCTCATATATATATATATATATATATATATATATATATATATATATATATATATATATATATATATTGCATTTTCAATATTAGGCGCCCACTATCGTATTACGACCAAGATATCCTTGGATGCCATTTACCCGGATAATTTTTAAATAATTTTTATAACTATAATTATTCTAACAATTTTTAAATAATATATAGGTACACACATTTTTATCTTATCCGTTTTCCGCACACGTAAAATCACATTGAGTGGGAGAGAACTTGAATGCCTACTAGACCCTATCCTCAAATGTCTAAGGTTCCTATTTACAATGCCTCCCCACAGGACAGAGTTAGACACCAGGGTCGTTTTTTAACGTGGAGAAAAGGAACAAAAATAAAAATTGTCTCAGTCGTGAAGGATTTCTCCTCCACTAACAGAGAACAAGAAATTGAAATGCAACATCTGAAGAACAGATGGTATTTATTTGCTCCCCCACTGAGCAAATTAGGCACAAGGCCGTTTTTAATGTGAGGTAAAAACCAGCTCCCCAAAAAGGGGGCACTCTGGTTACCAAAAATAATAATTGTCCCAGTATAGAGGGTTTCACCTCCATTGACTGGTACAAATTATCTTAAGTGCAGCATCTGCCGGAACAGATACTACACTTTGATCTCGGCCCGAAGGCCAAGAAGTTGGTATTTATTTGCTCCCCCACCGAGCAAATTAGGCACAAGGCCGATTTTTAATGTGAGGGCTGAAGGGGAAATGGGGAACAACTCCCCGGGGAGTAGGGGAGCTGGATAGTGACAATTGATATGAAGGGTTACCCCTACATTGACCAAGGTCTTATATGTGGGGTTGATATTTATTTGCTGCCCACATCAGCAAAATGTGGCACAAGGCCGGAAAGTGGGAACCCCGCAGGCTCCCCTAAAGGAGGGGCACTCCTGCAATTTTAAAAATTGCCTGAGTAACCCCGTCGGCATTCCCCGGTCGGGGCGCCTCAGGCAGCAAGCAATAAACTTGCCCCACCGGAAAGCCCGGTGGCAAGGCCTGGGAGGGTGAACCTCCTAGGTATTACCCAGGCGGTTCCCAGTATAGAGGGTTTCCCCTCCATTGACTGGTACAAATTATCTTAAGTGCAGCATCTGCCGGAACAGATACTACACTTTGATCTTGTTTATATATTTTATTGAGAAAGAAAAAATTGAACATAAAAAACGTACAAAAAATTCAATTCAACAAAATTAGGCACAAGGCCCTACAAGAAATTGGGAGGGGGAGGGTACAGGGTCTTTTTGACTATGTAACAGATGAGACTTTGAAGTCTTACTCTTGACTGGCAACATTTACCAAAATACCTCAATCACTCTGTGGATCCTAATCTAACTAATAACCCCAGCGTTCAATGTAAAATTTTACTATGTACAATTTGTATATTCATTTCTGTATGTTGTGTGTGCATTTTTTTTTTTTTTTTTTTTTTTTGTGTGTGTGCATGTGTGAGAAAATAAAGTTCGATTTCATTACTACACTTTGATCTTGTCCCGAAGGCCAAGAAGTTGTCATGAGGATACTTTTCCCTATAATTAAACCCTGACCAAATATTCCAAATCACATAGTATTCGCAGCCCAAATAAGATTTCCTTTCTATGAGTAACCTACATTAGCATATACAAGGAATAGGATATAAGAAAATGACATTATTGAAAAATATAGAATAAAAATTAACGAAATTATACTGATGTAACGAATACAATTAATCATTGTTTGCAGTTTTAATAACAGAATTTAAAAGTTAAAATGTTTTATTTTATTGGAAAATTTATAGGAAATATATTTATGAAATTATAAAAATAAGTTTTATTCAGTTTAATATCAAATGTTTTTATTTGAATTTATATAATCTATATGGTTATGGAAGTATAACAATGTCGTAAAACGTAATAAAAAAGAGTACACTCACAGGGGGATGCAGAAATATAGGTGTGAAAGAAAAAAGCGAAGGAATTGTCATGGTTTCTGGAAGCGCTACGCCGGAAGTTAGGAACTGTGTTAGCTTACTGTAACCTAACGTTTGATATTTTACTTGCTTATTGCCATAATAAACATTTATACTTAACCTCGGGTTTGATATTATATCAGCTATAGATTTCGAGTTTTGATGCTTACTGATTGAAGTACTACATAAAACTAGCTGACATGGCAAACAAATCCTGCGTATAGAACGGCATAAAGTATTGCTACGGATTAAACTATTCATTACCTATTTATTAAAATGTGATCAAAATATTTTTATGGGGGTTATTATCAGCTAATTGCTTAGAAGCTGCATTGGTCTTACATTCGAGATGAAGAATCCGTGATACGACAGATGAATCATAATATGGCAAACATGTTGACACTACTGATAATAATGCTAATTATCCGAGAAATAAGCAGGGATAGGCTTCAAAAGTACTCGACAGCATTGAAGTAACATGAAACATTAACGTGCGAAGTACTACATAAATGGTTCAGCAGCATTCTATACATGCTATAATTAATACCACTACTATAAATGTACGGTATAATCACGTTACACACTGGTTCTCGTCAAATCACTGAAGTTAAGCAACGGTGAGCTTGGCTAGTACCAGATGGGTGACCATTTTCGAATTCTAGGCGCTGTATGTGCTCTCTGCTTATCTCGGCATTGTTTCTAGTCGACCTTAACCTCCGCTTGCCACGATATTTAACAACGCCGACTTAGGGGAGGTATGGTTTAACTCTTGCCACAAAATGTTCACGTGCAGGCACCTCTACGATGGGTATTCAAAGCCTGTCAAAACTGAAAGAAACTTGTTGTACTGTTAATATGGATCTATATAAAGTTAATATGGATCTATATAAAGTTAATATGGATCTATATAAAGTTAATCTATAAAGTTAATATGGATCTATATAAAGTTAATATGGATCTATATAAAGTTAATATGGATCTATATAAAGTTAATATGGATCTATATAAAGTTAATATGGATCTATATAAAGTTAATTATTTGTACATATTTAAGTACAGGATTCACTCCTAAAATAATTATCGATCAGCTTTTTTTTTTTACTCACTTTTACATCAAACAACGCATACATCGGCACTTGGGCGTAAGGGGGCTACTAATTTGCGACCATGCCTAAGAAAGATTACCAAGACGTTAGTTTACGTTACATTTGAAATTCTACAATTATGGAAACAGGTACAGGAACTGAAATCCAAAGCCTAGCTGTTCGAGGCAAGAAGGTATTAGAGTAGAAGGTTTTCTGGCATTTGGGGACCTTAACCACGATTTCGTTGTTAAGCGGGTTTGTCGGGGATTTGTACGTCGAGGAGGGGGGGCACAAGCGCAATAAGTTAATCAGAGCACATTCCATTAAAATACTAATAAAACAGGAACAGGCACAGGGATGCAACCTTGCGGCGATGGGACAGGGGTTGAAGCCTATTTGACAAAGCGGGACCTATTGGGGACTCCTTTTTGGACGTTGTTCAAGAGGGAGAGATAAGTGATAGATGCACCAGTCCAGATGAGGAAAAAAAAAAAAAAACTTCATGCATAGGCGGATGGTTGCCTTGTACAGGTACAGGACACTCTCCTCTGCGAGTAGTTTTCTAGTATGATAGAGGGAGCCCATCTTTCATGCAGCAGCCTTGGCAATGTCTTCAATGTATTTGTTCTAGTTCATATTTCCTGTGAAAGTAAAGCTGAGGCGTTTGAAGGAAGAGTTCTCAGGCAGGAAGTTATTTGTCATGGATATCGGTGGTTATCAAATTTGAAACTCAGCTTCTTGCTGTAAGTCGTTGTAATGTGGTCTGTATTTATTTTAATTGAGCTTTATACGAAGAGGGTAAGACGGGGTTGAAGTTTTTCAGCCAAATATTAAATAGCTGCCATTTTTTGGAGTGAAATTTTAGCAATAGATTTTGAATTACACTAATGCAGCAAGTTTCCATGGATTACATATTTTTCTGTAGACCTCTTAAGCTTAAACTCTATGTATCACCATATATCAAAATTATGAAACAGATTTTGATTAAACTTTAAATAAGGGTTCGAGACATAAGTGTTAGTAACAGTGTATCTATTCGTTCTTATCTTGAAAAGGAGATATAAAAATAATGCAAAATTCTTTGTTGAAGGAATTTCTTTTACCTTATTATTATTATTATTATTATTATTATTATTATTATTATTATTACTACTACTACTACTACTACTTTTACTACTATTATTGATGATGATGATGCTTTGTTGAAGATTGATTAAATAACAAAGTAATGTTAAAATGGAAGTTATGGTCAGAATTACACTAGAGTTCGCATGGATATCAGTTGAGATGCCAGGTGTTTTATAAGTCGGTCACAATTCTTAAAACGAAGCAGATAATAAAATCATACAATTTTTTTTATTCTTATCTTCGGTTTGGCCAAACTTTTACAATTTTATTTATTTATTTTTTGAAAAAAAAATGTGAGGATGTTTGAAAAGATAATTGATTTTTTTTGGGGGGGAGGGGGCAAAATAAATGAATAAAATGATAATAACTTTGTCGTTATTGACAGCGTGGGTTTACGTTGTAGATGCGGACATAAACGTTTTTCGAAAACAAAACAAAAGCAAAAACGCTTACAGCCAGGAGACTAAGGTGGGCAAAAATATGGCCGCCTGACGGGGGCGAACGAAGAGCTTGCGTGTTAAAGGCAAAATCGTCACAAGGTGAAGTAACAACAGACTGTCAGGAGGGGTAGGCAACGGCGGCAGTGGGGTGCGGTAAAGAAAAGGAAGAGAAGGTAAAGGGTGTGGGAGAAAAAGCAGGAGTTGCATGGAGAGAGACTAAGGGAGGGTGAAATCATATGAGGGAAAGAGAGGGTGAGGGGAGAGGGGGGCAGTACCGGCTGAACAGTGGGAAGAGGAGGAGTGTGCGCCTGGACATAGAGCAGTGAGGAGTGGACTGTTTGATTCCCCCCTAAGAGAAAATACGGTGTTTTTTTTTTGTTTTTTTTCTTTTAAATATTTTTTTAAAATTTATTTAACAAATTACCTATGGAAAAAAAAACAATAACCAAAAGAAAAGCATACAAAAAAAGAAGAAATGAAACGTTCATTAGCAAACACCACCCACACATGCACACATATAAGTAGACAAATAACACACACACATACACACGTACACATTTATATGAATTCGAAAAATTAGACACCTCGATACGCATGTTTACAAATATTTACAAATCAAATATCATTTTTGACACATGTGCGTGATTAGATCATTGAATACACACTTTACATTATCTATCTATCTATCTATCTATCTATCTATCTATCTATCTATATATATATATATATATATATATATATATATATATATATATATATATATAATCATGCTGTACAGCTCATCAGTAGAGAGAAAAAATGAATACCACATTTAAAATAACTTATATTTTTTAACACGGCAATAATTCGAAGTAAGTACTCCTGAAATAACTAATTTAACACTTTGTAAATAATATTCTCTCTCTTTATTTCTCTCTCTCTCTTTCTCTCTCATATATATATATATATATATATATATATATATATATATATATATATATATATATATATATATATATATATATATTATACAACGCACCTAAGAAGCATCAACGGGAAAGTACCCTTTAACAAAACTGGTAAGAATTCACGTCCAACTCGACTAACAAACACAGTGACTTAATAAATAATTTTAGTCAAGATTAGCTTTACAAAAATAAATTTAAATACGAAGGTGCATACAAAAATATTTTAGTATCGTTATATTACAAATTGCACAAATTATACCAATAAAATCAAAACAAAACAAACCATAAGCAAAAACGCACACACGCACATCAGATAAAAAGAGGGTGGGTCACAAAGAACCCCCCTCACCCTTCGTCGTTTTCTATTTTTTTTTTCTTTTGCCTTCTCCCCCAAAATATTCTCCCTCCGCTACTATAACCACCACCGACAACTCAAAATACACACACGGAGCCGTACCCCAGAACAAACGCACCCATACGTATAGACACGAGCCAAACAAGTGCACACATACACACACGATTGTGTGGAAGGAAAACAAAAACAACAAAAAAAAAACATAAGTAAAAACCCTGACTATTTCTCCCTGAAGGTTTACGGAAAAAGCGATAACGGATATGTCCTCCCTCCCAGGGAATGCCACCGGTCGTAAAACCGCCATGAAAAAGTCGGCGAAGATTATTAGTAAAAAAGCGACGCCAGGCGTACTGAAACGAGGCGCACGCCAACAACAGAGTCACCAACAGGCGCGTCCGAAAACTGAGGTAACATATAAACAAACTCCTTTAACTGATGATGATGATGATCATAATAATAATAATAATAATAATAATAATAATAATAATAATAATAATATATCGCTACATAAAAAAAATGGTTAACATAATCTAATCATAAATGATAATGATGATGCGGATGCTATATATATATATATATATATATATATATATATATATATATATAGCATCCTCGTCATCATTATCATGATATATATATATATATATATATATATATATATATATATATATATATATATATATATATATATACGTGTTAAACATATCCAATGAGCTCATAATAATCATGTAATCCTACCAACCAGTCTGAGATTTTCGGCTTATAAACCATCTTGCCGTCTTCTGTAGCCTTCAAATTGTTTGCGACTTTATTTGTTACCGTTCTTATACGATCTGATCTCGTAAATCGCACGATAGCAGTAGCGCCCGTTTTTCGTATTTTCCACATCTTATGCAGAAAGAAAAAAAAAAGATATTTTCCTGTTCTTTTCAAAGCTTATTCTTTAAAAAAAATTACTCTTCTACAATTTTGATCTTTTTTTTAAGCGGGGGGGGGGCACAAATATTTCGTTCCTCTTAAATTTCTTTGAGCAATTTCTCTTTCATCTTCTTTTTCTATCCATCGAATCATTCATTCATTAAAAAAAAAATAAAATGTTTCTCTCTCCTGTGCAGCATTGTTCAATCATGTCGTATCCCTTCCTTTGTGTCCGTTTGTTTTTGCAGACACTACGTTTTTCTTCTTCTCCCTTTCGCTTTCTCAATCTTTCTCTCTCTCTCTCTCTCTCTCTCTCTCTCTCTCTCTCTTTTTAACTCGATCATTTCTAATCTTCCTCGCCTACCGAGCACTTGCCCCACGCACCTCCACCCATCATTCATATCTTGCATTTTAATATTCTTTATTTCTGTTTGGTCTTCAAAAAAAAATCCTTATGCGTACTTGCCGCCACGACGGCATATTACAACTACTGCTTCTATTTAAAAACAATGACAGGCACGCCTAAGCTCAAGTAAAAAGGCAGTAGTTCGAAATTGTACTTCATTGCCTACCATCTGTGACACAATCGTTACAAGCTATTTGTGTTTATATATATATATATATATATATATATATATATATATATATAATATATATATATATATGTATAATGTGTGTGTTTTTCTTTTTAGAAGCATGATGCATATTATATATACGTATCGAATATGCACTGCGTTTAATTTTCCCTTTTTTTTCTTTTTTTTACAAAACAAACGTGATGCCCCCCCCCCATCTACAAGCACCATTATCATATTGGCACAGTGACTCCAACGCAAAACGAAGGAATTCTAAAAAAAAAAAAAAAAAAAAAAAAACATTGAAATCTGCGTCGTTTTCGTTTTTGTATACCTGATTTTAATGTCTTTTCAGCTGTGTCCTTCTTAACCCAAGAAGAACAAACTTTACCTGACATATGTTGGCAAATATCGGTTCAAATAACAAAAAATTAAAAAACGTTTCCCCCCTAATCTAAAAATATTATCGATTAATATTTTGGCCAATCCTGATTGTATCTTAGTAACTCAAATAATGATAAGCTTTACCATGCATTTAACGAAGATAGCTGACCGAACGTATAACGAAAAGAAAGACAGTTCTAGTTATCATTTCACGTGCCGTTTTCTTGGAGCGAATGGGAGGGGGCTGTTAGACGTTATTACCTCTATAAGCAAGGTTTAGAATAGTTTAAATTTGAACAGCTGATTTTCATTTAGTCCAAGCAAAAAGAGTTGCAGTAATTTTGTTGTATTTTGGCATTATTCATATCACTTGGAGTGTTGGCTACATGTGACGTTCAGAAATTCAAAGAATTTAAAACTTTGAAACTTTCTAGACTCACATTAATTTACCAAATTATCCAGATGAATATTTTTGTAAATAGTAAACACTCTCCCTACAAAACCGATAGGCAAAATGATGCTTTTCAAGTATTAAAACTTGATATTTATCTAAATATATTACTAGATGTTTATCTAAATATATTACTAGATGTTTATCTAAATATATTACTAGATGTTTATCTAAAT
Organism: Euprymna scolopes; assembly: GCF_053919585.1. Classification (NCBI taxonomy): domain Eukaryota; kingdom Metazoa; phylum Mollusca; class Cephalopoda; order Sepiida; family Sepiolidae; genus Euprymna; species Euprymna scolopes. The sequence goes on from NC_136484.1 coordinate 134,043,323, forward strand.
ATATTACTAGATGTTTATCTAAATATATTACTAGAATATAAAATTTACGAGTTAGTTAAGATGTTTACTTTTTCATAGATAAAATAACTTTAATGATATAGTGAAGGATTATTTTTGTTCGAATTCATTTCAACTGACAAGTTAAGTATGAGGTAGTTGTCTCATTTGCTATTTGCTTTCAGACTTCCCCTTAACAATCGAAATTGTTTTTTTTTTTGCTGGGTCTAGAAAAAACACGTGTTTTACGCGTTAATTGCTGTGTGGCGTGTGCAAACGCACACATAGACACACCACAAACGCGTATCTATCTATCTGTCTATATATATACACACACACACACACACATATATGCATGCATACATATATATATATATATTTATATTTATATATATATATATATATATATATATATATATATATATATATATATAGATAGATAGATTCAACCACTCTGATGAGCAGTAGACGACGAATCACTTGTTAGTGGATAATTATATTTTAAAAGGAAATACACACACACACACACACGCATATATATATATATATATATATATATATATATATATATATATATATATATATATATATTTATTTACCAGTGGTGAAAAAACCGGACTAGAGTGCTCAATGTGTAGTCAGAGCAGTATATAGGAAATGTATTACTGTGAGTCCTACTACTTTAAATTCCAACGTCCTCTCCCTACCACTCCCCCTTCTTTTCTAACTCCCCTTTATCTACGATTTTTCCATTCTTATTTGACTTTATAACTTAGTCCATCTATGAATTCTGACGATGCTAGTTGGATTTTTTTCCTCTCTTTGTGGATTTTCCTCTAGCTGAAACAATTTGTAAACTCATTCTGAACTCACAGTAATACATTTCCTATATATATATATATATATATATATATATATATATATATATATATATATATATATATATATATATATATATGTTCGTCTTTGTCATAGAATGAATACTATTTTTCCCTTCGTACTTTTGTTCGAAAACTAAATTTTATTAATGACCGGTAAAATCATTTTAGAATCGTGTTTTAAAAGAAAGTAATACAGCGTTAAAAACTAATTGGATTTTACTCTAAGAACTGTGCTATATATTAAGTAACTTGTAAGAATGGATGTAGGTTAATAAAATCCAGGGACGAGCAGAGAATATTCCTTTAGCTATAATAATAATAATAATAATAATAATAATAATAATAATAATAATAATAATAATAATAATAATAATAATAATAATAAAAATAATAATATATAAAAATAATATATAAAAACATACATATATTGCTTAGTTTAGTAATCTGGAAATATACGCCACACTATATGGTCTTGCAACATATTTTGGTTTTTGATCACCAGACGAGTTACTTGTTTTAATTACTCTTCACCTGCTGTGGCTTGCCATTATTTATTTTTTATTATTAGTAATAGTAGATATGATATGCATAACAACAGGATATTCTACTAAATGCACGCGAACTGTTATATAAGCAGATTCTTTGCATACATTTGTTCATATTTGAAATACTCGCCTTCTTGTAATCGTCGACCGGCTTATACCATGAATAAATGTACAGCAGACAGACTGCTATGGATCGACATCGTTTTATCGGTGTCTTTGTCTGCATACCCAACATTGTTTTCCTTACTCTAACACCCGTCAGATATGATCGTTTACCAATAATACACACACACACACACACACACACACACACACACACACACACACACACACACATAAAATTTAATAGTAGTTAGCATTTAAAGCTCACGTATATACCGATTTAGAACAAAGGAGCAATGTTTGTGTAGTCAACGATGTGTTTTCTTAGAACGCAAATAGGTCACAGACGATTACGTGAGTAAACTGTTTTTCCAATATTCTACAACGATATTTTTTCCGTATATATTTTCCAACGTGTGTGTGTGTGTGCGCTCGCGCGTGTTTGGACAATTAATCGGAATTAGGTATCGGAAAAATTGGGACGTGTAGGGTTATCGGTATCAAAAAAAAATTGTGCCTATTTTCTGATGCCAAAAACGATTCTTTTAATTAACTATATTATTTGATTTTGTTTAAAATAAAATCTTCCCCTGCTAGTAATAATAATGAAATAATAAATATTTATTGATTTTAAACTACCGATGAAACTAAAAGATAGAGATCAAACCACAACAAGTGTGTTCTTACAAATTGAAAAAAATAGCTGCACATTTCATATGTGCTTTAAATCGGGAAAAAGTAAAAACTTTACAGTTAAATATTTAGAGATTTATAAATAATCTGAATCGGTAACTTAGTACGGAATCGGTTATTGTATCAGAATTTTGGAACGTCACCCCCCCCCTCTCTCTCTCTCTCTCTCTCTCTCTATATATATATATATATATATATATATATATATATATATATATTATATGCGTTTTTCCGATTCTGTGTTCTTCATCATGGGTATTTATCACAAAACACACACACACACACACACACATATATATATATGCATGTGTGTGTGTGTGTATATATGTGTGTGTTGTGATAAATGTGATAAATAAAGTACCCGTGATGAACAACACACAATCGGAAAGACGCATATATATATATATATATATATATATATATATATATATATATATATATATATATACATATATATATATATATATATATATATATATATATATATATAACTCGATAAATATAGCGCATGATAAAAATATCAAATAATTAAAACTAAGATACACGCGTAATGACTCGAAACCAGAGGGAATAGACGATGTAAACACAACCGAATTCATATATGAACCTATGAATGTGTGTATATGTTAACGCGTGTTTCTTCATTCTTATCGATACGTTTCAAACACGCATGCCTTTTTTTACCATTGTTGAGTTTACGACAGTGCGATATTCGTACTGTATACATAACGACAGTCGAATTATATGGATCGGTTGTCGTTAATCTTCATCGATCAATAATCTTTATTTTGTATTAGCCGTGTTCGATTTCGAAGCTCCTTTCCATTGATAGAGAAATTATTCGAGTGACCATGTCGGTGAGAAAGGGAAGCAAAATATAGACCAAGTCATACTATAATGTATTCGTACCTCCTTTAGAAGAATGCACGAAGATATAACTATTTTGGATTTTGTACCTAAATATATGCACATGTGTGTACACGAAGAGGCAAAAGATTTTTATACTATATAATATATACTGCAGCTAAATTTAGGATCTTAAAAACATTTTGCATTATTTTGCATTTAGCACACGCATACGCACATCTCTTTCTATATCTATCTATGTTTTTATACATAATGTATGTGTATATGTATGTGTTTTTATACATAATGTATGTGTATATGTATGTGCGTTGCTATGGCCTACGTTCAGTCTTAGGAGATAATTATATCGCCTCTATAATATTTGCATGTGAAACAAGGGTTGCGGAATCATCAAAAACTCTTGGGTTGCTACTGATGGTTTCAATGGAAAGAAGATTACGACAGTTGGGACTAATGCTGAGATAAGCGAGAAGAATGCCGGTTTTTACATGAATGTGCCGCATATATATGCGTGCGTGTGGGAGAGAGAGAGAGAGAGAGAGAGAGAGACTAAATGAAATCTTGAAATGCTACAGATTATATAATACTGTAAACGTAAATTCCATATAATTGTTAATACTAATAGTAATAAGAAAATCCCAATCAGATAATACAAAAAGTTTAATATACAAGATAGAATGTGTTTTCCAAATAAACATCTATTCCTGCAGTTGCTTCTTCCTGTTTCATAGAACAGACTTTTTTCCTAATTATGTATTAAAGATGTTTGCAAAAAGCTTGCGCGATGAATTTTTATTTCTCATCAAATTAAACCCAGGAAACAAAAACAGATTAACATTAAATTTATTTTATTCTTTTATCTCATTCAATTTGTTTTTTTTTCTCCAATGCGCTCCTAAAAAAAAAAACAGATGTATCCGTCCGCAGTTAAATAACAAAACTAATATTAATACACCCGAGAAAAATGTTACTTTTTTATGTCATCCATTAGTCTTTTGATTAACAGAATGCATCAAATCAACAGCGTTTAATATAAAGGCTAAAATATCAATATGTATTCATTTGTATATAAATAGATATGTCTACTTCTATTCTGTCGTCAAAAAGTTGGAGTAAAACTATTTTCTAGACCAAAGACGAGAAACCGTTTATGGTGAGGGATGAAAAAAAAGGCAAATAACGAGTCACACAAGCACCTTGGACTTGCCACGCTGCTCGAACTCAATTGGCAAGGAAAGTTTACATTCTATAATAAAAATATGTAAACGTTTTCTTTTTTGTCTTTAGGTAATCAAAAATTGTAAGCGTCATTTGCATATGAAAAATAATATTACTGATATAAGTGTATGCTTTTTTTATACTTGTAATTTACTTAAACAAATAATGAACACTAGCGAAGTTTTTGTGCAGATATGAATAAATTGATGAATATTACGGAAACTGGCAAAAATAGCTTATACATCTGTGTATAGGTCAATTAATACATGAGAAGTACGTGGTTTGTTTAATGGATATCTTCACGGTTTGTGAATACGGTTATTCAAATAATAACTGATCTGTTATATTGATTTACGAACTAACATCGTAAAGAAAGGTATGAACCCGGAATACCACATCAATTATGATTAAAGTTGCAAGGTGTGTTGGATCAAATAAATTATTTGCTATTCTTGATATGTATCCCAACATGGGTTAATTTGCCGTTAATCCGGACGAAACGTTTGCATGAATAATAGTTTATTTTGGTTAAAATCCTAACACCGTTCAACAAATGTAAGACCATTTGTCGGTTAAGGTTAGGTGAAAAGAACTAGTGTTGTTTATTCTCTGGAGGCCATGTTTAAAAGGTATTACCACCCTTGAAAGTAGGGATGAATTTAGTGTGTGTTGTCCTCGCCGCTATCACCAATGAATACCGATGGAGCTGATTTACGTCAAGGGTTATCACCTTTTGAGGAGTTGGACATCCCATATAAAATAATATCGGCCTCTTGCGAAAGGATGAGCAACTCCCACTCATGAGTTTATTTAGACTTTAAAAATATGAGCAAACTAGCAGGTCACCCGGCGTTGCCCGGTCGTAACATACGCTGAAATATGATATTTTTATTCGTGCAGATTACACATTTATTATTACAGATGCAATTTTTTTTATCGATTATTGCATTGTATTTAATACATATTAGTGATCTAAAAAGTTTTTAAAAAACAATGAATTCCGTGTCATCAGCTAGAATCGAACCCAAAACAAACAACTCTCCAGTTTTATTTCTTAGCTTCTGCGCCACGCACACACGCATATAAAATAGTTCCAAATAATGTTTAACCTATACGAAAGCCAAGTGTTAGGTTTTAAGTTTTGGGCCCTAGTAGTAACGACTTTTGCTGGGTGAAAACCAAATCTAAAATATGCTGCGTCCAACTACCCTGTATATCAAATTTCAGCCGTGTAGACTAAATATACAGCGTAGAGTTTAGTAGAAGCTTTTTACACATTCTTCGACATTTTCATATATATATATATATATATATATATATATATATATATATATATATATATATATATATATATGACAACGTTCTAGAACGTTTTAACAGTAAATTCTACGCAATTACGAAGAATGTCGAAACTTTGCATAAAGAAAATCCAGCTTACTAGTGAAATGAAACCTCTCGCTTCATAGGAAGCAATAAAATATGAACAAGTAATTAATTACCCCTCGTATTAAAAAGGAATATGTAATTCGTGTAATTGCTCGCATATCGATGAGTGAGTGTATTAAGACGTTCCTTTTAATAGTTTTTGAAATTCGAAAAGTAGGATTTTAATATCAATGTCAGAGCGAGAAAAAACTTAACTTCATGGTTATATTATATATATAGAAGATGAATTTACATGCAATAATATTAGTTTTGGTTTTTGTTGAGTACCAGCTATACCTTTCGTTTGACATATGAGTATTGTTGGCGCTCATTTCCCCGATATCTACTTCGTTAGAATTCTTTCTAGAAATATATTGAACTGTTGCCAACATGTTCAGGTTTTTGTGTAACAGACTAGATTTGGGCTTGGAACACCCAGATTTCTGGTCAATATTGTTACCTATCATCACCTTCCCGTTTATTTCTTATTGGGTTTTGATACTTTAATTACGCGTTTGATTTTTGAGACATGTGAATACTTACCTATAGAATTCTGTAGTAACATCACTACACGCTCTCGAATTGATATCCTAATCCATATTTTCCCCCTGATAGATCATCTTCATGCAAAACTTTCTTTCGTCTTCAATTGGAAGAATTCTAGTGTCGTATACAAAAAAAAATAAAAAAAATAATAATGATAATAAAACAAAACAAAAAAAATACTCTATTTAAAGTTTCGAATCACGTATTCCTAGTTTAGCAGGGGTGCAAACAATGCGAGAATGTGTAAACCACACAAGAACAATATGATTCATTAAAAAAAGGGCCGTCCCTTCTGAATAAAAGTTCGGTCGGACGAATGTTTTCTTCGTTCTGTGCCGGTTTGACTGTTGCCGAGGAGCAATAAAAACAGGGCACCAAGTGAGATTCTTACAGTTTTGAAACTAAAGCATAATTGAGCCATCAACCGACGATAAGTCTCTATAGCATCTGTTTTATTTTTGTTTATGTATCTATTTTTTTTCTTATCAGTTTGTACAGGCTGGCGATGAAGCATTGTACCGGATGCCAAGCATCCAGTACCTTGGGTATTCTAATCGAGATATTTTTTTAATATTCTGACCGTCATTTTAATTGCAATTGTTTGAATCTATATTTGCCATGACTTTCTATATTTGCCAGCTAGGTTTTAATGTGTTAGCATATGCATATATAAGTGTATGCCTATAGACATATGCGGGTGGACTATATATATATATATATATATATATATATATATATATATATATATATATATATATATAGTAGTAGTAAGTTATAAAATATATATGGCGATTAAGCTACACAGAATATTCCGCGTTTCATCCACGCTAGGATTCTTAACCCTGAGGAATCCTAGCGTGGATGAAACGCGGAATATTCTGTGTAGCTTAATCGCCATATATATTTTGTAACTTACTACCTAGCTCTACATACGTATTGAGCACTGTTGAAGTAAATACCTGAAGCTTACGCATAAATTTATACTTTCGTATATTAATTTATGTGATTAACGAAGTAGTAATAATATGCGTGTATATCTCTCTATATATTTACGAGTGTACTTATATATGTGTGCATGTGTGGTGTTGTGAGCATATGTTTGCGTATATATATTAGTACACCAGTATTTCTATATATATATATTGTAATGCATGTATCTTTTGGTAAGTATGTATGCACATATGTGTACCTCTATAAATGAATGCATATTTATTATATAAGTGATTGTGCATTTTGAATATGCTTAAATATATGCATGCATAAATACAACTATATGCATATATATATTCACAGTTCACGTTTATGTATACTATATATATATATATTTATAATGTTAACATTTCTGTGTATATTTTATGAATATATATGTGTGTGTGTGTGTATCTATGTATACATGATAGTGCGTAAACATATATACATATATATGTGTGTGTGTGTGTGTGTGTGTGTGTGTGTGTGTGTGTGTGTGTCTATAAGCATAAAATGTAAATTCCACTGCATATGCTACAGGTTCACTTCTAAGCATTTATTCTGCACCCAAAGACCCTTCTATCAATGTAATTTTCCTTGTGGGTTAGTTTCCTTTTATCTTTATCATAATGAATCTCATAGCAGCACTACTACTGGTTATTATTATAGCTTTTTATATAGTTTTAGTGTTTTATTACATACCATTTTTAAAAGTAGAAATGGAACATTTCTCTACATTTTTTTCATCATTATAAAAAAGAAATATTTAATTACACGAAAACTTCATATATTTCTAATTGTGCCGAAATCTTACTGTTTTCACTGTTAGCACCGATTAAGCTTCTTTTCCTCATTCATTCGGGTTAAAAGGAAAACAAAAAAAAAAAAAAAAACGCAACAATCGCTCACGTAAATCTCGCTTTGTTTCTTTTAAACAAGATACATTATATAATCGGAATTTAGTCAAAGAAACAGCAAAAAAAATAAATAAATAAATAAAAAAAGAATAATTAAAAAATGAAAGAAAAATGTAGAAGCAAAAGCCCAAAGCGAACAGATGTCGTAGTTGTTGAGATCAGACGTTGATCTAGAGTTTAAAAAAAGCAATTCTCTTGTCCGCATCTTGTGTAAAAAAAAAAAAAAATGTTGTACACCGTTTTTTTCGTATCACGTTTTTTGTGCGTGTAGTTTATTATTATCAATATATAGCTAACATGTGTAGAAACAACGAGCCTGTAGACTGTAAGATTAGATTGTGATCTTTTATGAAGCGAACCTGGATATTTCTCTCACCTCACTTAAGTACATTAATATGTTCAACAACTTCCTCTCTCTAGATCTCTTTTAGTTTTTATCCCTCTTTCTGATATATGACTAAAGAATGAGCCAAAACTAGGTTGCCAATTTAGGGTTAAGTTGTATAATAAAGAATTGCATTAATATAAGTGACACATAAACCTATTCAAAATGCTGTCCATCTACTTTTGACTCACCCTGTATGTATATACACACACACACACATACACACACATATATATATATATATATATATATATATATATATATATATATATATATATATAACGTTTTTTTAATTTTTGATATGAGGATTGGTTATTCGTATCATTTAGATTCATTGGACTACTGTTATCATCATGCATGTCATTTTAACAACGTTTCAGTCGATGTAACCTACCTTCTTCAAGTGTCTCTTGTCGAACTCAGGAATGTTTCTGTTGATCTCGGGAATTTGGACGGAATTTCGAACGAAACCCTTTATGCACTTCAGGGAGGTTAGCATTCTCTTGCTTCGTCAGCCATGACTGAATAGACATCATAAGTAATTCGTAATTGTATTTTTCGGTCACAGTGGTTAGAGTACTTAGAAAAATCAATTGTAAAGTGATATTCTCTGCTCCTGAAGTTGAAGGCTCAGTTCTCTGTGTGGACAACCGAAAATACTCTTGCGAAACGTTGTGCAAATAACACTCAAGATGAGAACTGTAGTCCAATAAATCCATGCGCACGCACACACGCACACACACACACACGCACACACACACACACACACACACACACACACACACACACACACACACATATATATATATCTCGGTGCTCTTTATAGAGTTCTTTGTATTGATTTTAAAATATACCTACAGAAATTAAACTTTCACAAAAACTTGTGTGCTGCATTCATTCGATAAATCATAAGGGTTATTGCCCAGAGAAAGCAGTGAGTACTGAAAATCTGGTGAACTTTATTATCACGCAGATTCCAGAGAACACTGAACATTTTTCTGGCCCGTATAAGAACTCCTAGTAAAGACTAATTAATTGGCTAACAGTTTTCACAATTATTTTTTTTGGGGGGGTGATTTTGGTCATCCTTTAGTTAAAACAAACAAACATTGGGTTATTATCTCGTCAGACTATGTACACATGAAAGACAGACAAACAAGGACTCCTGTGTATAAATTATTATGTAGACTACACAATGAAAGGATGACAGAAATACATGACAAAAATGAAGGGCGATTAATGCGGCTAAAACTTCGAATATGAATAATACGTAGAACAGTGAAGCAGGAAGCGAAAACTGTCGTTTGCTCTGATCAGATTGTGCGACTATCAGTAAGAATTCAGCTCCTCTGTTTAGTTGTCCTATCCACAGTCTTGTTCATGGTTTGCGTGATCGTCATATAAATGAGCAATGTAATAATAACTACTTTCTGTTTTCTTTTCTCGCTTTTGTTCAGGTTTACTCGCTGCAATGAGTTACCACTTTGTTTTTTACTCACGGAGGTCGTTGTCTCTTTCTCCATTATTAAATAACGTTTGCAAATGAATTTGCGTTATCGCAACAGTCGTTCACCATTGATTTCTCGTTGTCATCGACTATTGGTTCTGACTGGAAGTTCGATGGCAATAAGCCGCTCTAGTGCCCTAGTTTTATTTGCACTCATCTAGTGGGGTGGGGGTCTGGTAAGTTCTTTCTCTTCTCAGTCTTTCCACCCTTCTTGAACCTTCGATTACTTGTTGTGGTGCCAGTTTTTTTGTGGATGTTTTAATTATTATTTAGGGAGAGGAGATAGACAATTTACAATTTTGCGTTTCTAGTTGTTTTGGTTGCGTCTTTTTGTTGCAGTTTCTATATGTCCAGTTAGTGTTTGTCTATCCTGTGGATTAGTTTCCGCACGCGAGAGTTTTCCAAAAGATTTCAGCCGTTTTCAGCATAACGTTCATTGCATAATCTCAGTCTTCCCGCCGAATCCGATTTCTCTTAGTCTTTTTTTTTTTTTTTTTTCATATTTTTGGGACGGTTCCTAGTGCTTCTACAATTATTAGTATTTTATTTATTTTCTTTGTGTTCCATATTCCTTTCAGGTCTCTGGCAAGTTCCGCTTATTGTTTCATTTTTCTGTCTCTTTGATTTTCACGCTGTGACTGGCTGTGACGGCAAATTCTAAAGTTAGCAGTTTTCTTTCCTTCTTTACTATTGCAGACGTAACTTACAAACAACCAGGGTGCTTCACAACTCATTACATAACTTTACACCAAAATCACTCTAATATTTAAAAAATAGAGTACCAATATTAATCCTAAAAAGAGTACACTTAATCTTTTATAAAAATTACTCAAGACAAGACATGATGCCAATTAACGTAGAAATAAAATACTATTTTAAGGTAAAAAGCGATAGATTCCGGTTCATATTACTATGACCTCTGGTCTTCTTGCTTGGGTGAATTTATCTGTTTTATCTCTATGTTATGAAATAATTTGTGGTGTTTTGTTTTTCTGTATTGTCTCCGTATTTGTTTGAACCATTTGTCAGCATTTTTAAGGTGTAGACACTTAAAGAGCTCGTGAGGACTGCCCCCCTCATCTAGTCGTGTCTGTCCTAATATTCCGGTTGGGCTACTCTGCTGCATTCACTTATTAGATTTGTTTCGTCTCTTTGTCCACAGAGTCTACATTTACTGTTTTATTGTGTTTTATCTATTTTAGCTTCAATGTAGTTGGTTCTACTCGCCTTGTTCTGTGCAGCTGTCTGTAGGAATTCTGTTTCACTGTTCATGTATCTTGTTTTCAGCACATCCAGGTGTTTTCATAATCCTCTTCGTTTGTTATTCTGATTAATTGTCTAGGTAGCTATTTCTCTTCCCGCTTTTCTTACCTTTTTGTTTCTGATTTCATCGTTTCATGTATTGTTCTGTTTGGCAGTGCCTCTCGCTGCCGTGATCAATCTCTCCTTATTCTGTCTTATGTACATTTCCAAATCTGCTGTGTTTTTTATGCAGTGTGTGTTCTATGTTTATCAAATCCTTTCCTCCGTCGTTATTTTTCATATAGAGTTGATCAGTATCGTCCTTTGAGTTTAATGCATTATGCATTGTCATTAGTTTCCTCGTTTTCTGATCAAAGTGGCTATGTTCTTATTTAGAACATCTTATGAACGGCACAGAGTACATTATTAGCGGCACTTCAAAAATGTTTATTCGTTTAATTAAATTTCTACTGTATAGGTTTGTTTCTAATAGATTCCTAGTTCTTCTCATGCACTATTATTATTATTATTATTATTATTATTATTATTATTATTATTATTATTATTATTGCTGTTGATTTTGTTATATGAGGAAAGTTTTCCTGAACTTGTAAATATATTTTGTTTCAGTACTGCACTCCTCAAAATTTCTAATCTCAGATTGAGCTCTATTTTCTATAATATGAGTTCCATTAAGGAATGTATTGTATTGAACTATGCAGCATAATATTATTTTTTTAATATTGTGGTACTTATTACTTTTTCTCGTTTGTTCTATATTTAAAATACAATAGAAAATATTTCCATAGAAATGTTAATAAACATATTTGCTGCGTGTTATTTTTTTTACTTTTATCTAAAACATTTCTTTGTCGCGCTATCCAGAAAAGTATCAGCTTCATCAAAACATATTTATTGATTTAATATGGTTCTCGTTCCGTTAAATTTCCACAGGTCATTCTAGTTTTAACTAATGGAATAGTTTCTTGAAGTTTTATTGAAATAATAAAATGCCATTTGCTCATAATTTCTTTCAAATCAAAAGGTATTAAAAAATAATCATTTTTAAAAGGTGTAACAATTTTCATGAAGTTTATGAACGTTTTAAAGTTCGAAATGTAAATTAGCTATTTATGAATATCCAAATAACGTAATTCTATAAACGGCTTCTATAGCTGCACCGGTGAACAAAATAACGAGCGGTGTAGTTTAATGTAATGTTAAGTATTAATAATATTCCGAGTGTTGAGAACTTATGAAGATTCTTTCAAAAATATTGATAGCATAAACAGAATAAAAATAATTGTTTCTGATAAAAATGTTCTATTTAGCAAGTTAGTAATAGCTTTAGGTTTACTTTCAGCGTCATCATGTCTTGATTTCCATACTTTGAGTGATGTTTAAAAAAAAAAATGTTTTATGGGTTGGAATCTATCGATCTAACCCTAACCATTGGTTGGTTTTTGACCTTCAAATAGTATGTTTATTCTCTCTACGTAAATTGGCATCATGCCTTGTCTTTTTAAATTTTTATATTCGTGCTGTAGTTTAAAAAAAAAATAACATTGATTTTGGGTATAAATAAAGTTATGTAATGGTTGTGGAGCAACCTGGTAGTTTGTAAACTAAGTCCGTTATATTAAAGATAGTAAAAGTGTGTTCATTAAATTATATTTCGCTAACGGTGTAGGTAAATCTAATAGCCGGAATTTTGACCATGATGTTCCTTTTTAAATTATATACGGACTCTTAATTACACGCTCACAGAAAAACATCTCCATCATAGCAATGGTTGTTATTACTTACTAATTAGGAACTTTCGCACACAGTGATGACTTGTTAGAGAAAACAGATGGGTTTCCTGGTAGTTTGCGTGATGACAAGTCTTTTCCAGATATCTAGTACTCTCAGTAATTTAACGATATATTTTATCATTTTTTTATGCGAAAAAGTTGGTGTTTACTAATTATACATAAATATGTATACACGCGCGTGCACACACAGACACAGACACAGATACACACACACACACACACACACATATATATATATATATATATTAAATGTATGTATATATATATATATATATATATATATATATATATATTAAATGATTTAAATAAATCTAATAAGGGGTGCAGTAAATGTTAGCCATTAAGCACCGAAAGAAATAGTTTGCTTTTGTTTTTTTGTCAATATGCTACTTAACATTTTTTTGTATAACAGGTTCAATCCTCGAACTGTTTACTCCCATATCACTTTTTTTCTTATCTGTAACAAAATTTAAATGTAAATGTCTCGCAGCACAACTCACTATTTAAGATATCTCCTATAAACCCCAGCTAAATTCAAACATGTCAGTTACACTATCCCTTTTGGGGGATGAAGAGAAATAAATTTAAATCTACAATGATAAAACCGTATGATAAACTATTACCTACTCGCCTTTAACGGCTTCAATAATGGGTTGAGATGGACGGAATTTTATGACTGTGAGAGTCGGTCGTATTAACATAAAATGTATTTTGTTGAGAGAATGTTATGAAAGGAAGTTACTATGACAACCGCCTCAATATCATCGTTTTCCCAACGACATCAGATGGTTGTCACTAAGCAATCGGCATCGTGCATTTTCCTTTTTGGCATCCTTGCCAAAATGTACAGTTATACTTCGGATTAAAAAAAAAAACAAAAAAAAAACGTAGGAATGCCACTGTAAAACCTCTCTCCTCCTTTTTCATCATCCATCTCCTTCATTTCTCTTTCTCTCTCTCACACACACACACACACACACACACACACACACACACACATATATATATATATATATATATATATATATATATATATAATCTTAAAAATGTAAACAAGTTAATAAGCTGATTTTACCAAGGATGTCATATCGTTCATTTGTAGTGGGTGCTTCGTTGGCTCAATTGATAACTCATCGAGCACAAGCGGAGTAGCGATTGCTACACCTAGAAAAGGTTGTGAGATGACCGTAGCGTTGTCCGTGATTACTAGAGATTGCATAAATACTAGCAGCACTAGTGGAAAGATCGATCTGTCATCTGTTGTTGCCATTCAATTATTTAAGCTCTGTGGACGCTCGGCGTCACTGTATCACTGTACCAACATTATTCTAACCGGAAAATACTTATCTAATACTTTTACTAATGTAGTTTCAGAATACAACCAGTTATGGAAGCCACTCTCTAAAATTTTTATAAGTATTTGTTACCTGTTTTCATTTCTATGGATGTGCGGCGCGAACACAGGCTCCATAATATATTGCACCATCTTTGGACATAATAAGTGTTATGCTTTGATCTTAGGTCAAAATCTAACCTGTCTTTTAGTTGTAGCTTAATGTTCATGAACACAGCGATATATGAAAAAAAATGGGCTCAGCGTATTATATATGAGAAAGTTAGAGACGGGATATAATATGTTTCTCTATAGTAAACATGATCAGCTATATAGAAGCATACTATTTTAATATCAATCAGTGGCGTATCTAGGGTATGGCTGGCATGGCCCGTGCCATGGGCGCCACTCTGACATGGGCGCAAAAATTGCTTGACAAAAATTAAAATTTGAACATTATTATTAACATTATTATTCAAACTTTGCCATGGGCGCCATTTTACATAGGTACGCCACTGATATCAATATACATTATTTCATTACTAGAATACATTGATTCAATCAACAATGCAGTTTCACGGAAACACAAATCTAGTTCATTAAGAAAAAGAATACCGATGCTGATGGCATAGATTGTGTTACCCATCGCACGCACTGTATTTCCAGTATTTTCGTGAAACTACTGGTATTAATGAACGATCGAATTAAGTTGTCTTATATATATTCACAGGTAGTTATTTAGTAGTATGAGTTATTATCCGTATGGCTAGACAAGCTGGGATTTGACACCCGTCCGCCATTATAGTCGTCAGCAATCTTATTCGTAATCAATATCATTAGGATCACATAATATAGTATTATAGAAAGTATTCCTTGAAATACATCGCCAGATGTTGTGAATTCAAGCGTTTGTCATTATTTATAAACTTTGATCTTATGGTGTTTATCAGCTCTGCTATTGTTCCTATACACCGTTTGTATATGGATTCAGCAACTCTGATATATAAGTTAGGCCCAAAAGAGTGTTTTTTGTATGTGAATCTTTCACGCTATTACATTTTAGCAGTTGCTTCTGGCTCAACTGCTCCCAAAACTTTCAATAACGCCATCATGGTGTATATGAAAGCATCAACTGATCTAACTTCAATCACGTTTCATATTCTATTAGTACTACACTCAATCTCGAATCTTTGTACCGCCCCCTCCCCCACAGACACATCGTGTTAGTAAAGGAAAACTATTCTAGGGTATATCAAATTCATATCGGTCCCTGTAACCGCTAGAATATCCGAGTCAGGATACGATGATTTTGACGGCGTTACTTTTTGCAGGTAGGTGGTGTTGACCTACCATATTATACGCCTGGTATTCCCAAATGGTTAGCCATCTGGTATTGACGAGTATCAATGTCGACTACGCTCGGTGATCTAATGAGAAACGTTGTGCCAACGTGATTATGCCGTTTACTCTTCCGATGTGATTAGCTAATCTGAAGTTCCTGCACCTGCGATCTATCTTCAAATAACTTTAGAACTACATTACAATCGGTTAATTTAAAACACGGTTACTAACCTATTTGTACAAATCAATCAATAAAAACCTCGTTATTTTGATATAGTACACTTTAATGTTGGCCTAACTTCTTTTTAATACTATTGAGTTAGCACGAATCGAGTTTAACAGCTAGTCGAGGATAAAGGTTATAAGGACGGAATCTGAAAGATGATTATTATGGAAATGCTAACGTTTAATGTAATTAATTTTAGTGTTCTTATTAATTGAATAATCTATGACAATTATATGTTGTCATTCGATTTGCAGACGTCTATGGTTTAATCTGCGGAGAATCAAACCCGAAGTAATGTGTTCCGCATACGTGAAGTTATTGCAAAGAAATTGTGTTTATGGAAATTTTACCTGCATTATGCACAGAAAAGGAATAAGGAATTTATTTTCCTTGGCTTTTAATTTCAACTTTTGGAGTTATAAAATAGGAGGCTTTAATTTAGAGAATGACTCTCCTATGACAAACCGCGACCCGGGCGACAATGAACAACCACCGTTCATCGCTGGTAAAAGTGCATTAAGAATAGTGGTGAGTATACAGACAAATAAATTCTGGAGTAAAGATAGCCATTCTTTTTAATGGTACCACTCCCGTCTCAACGTTTATGTAACAACCCTCGTATACAGAGTTCAGGAAGATTCTGCCTAAGGTTGTCTTATCTGCAGAAACACCTCCTTTTTTGGAGCAGCAATCCATTAAGCAGCAGGATTTCAGATGTGTTTTATTCCGAATATATAGGTTTATATAGCCTTAGAAATTTCCTGGTTGGTATCTGGGGTGCCTTAAATCCGTCGGGAATTATGCACCCCCAGTCTTCGTTAAAATATGCATCTTTTTCTTTTTCTTTACTTGCAAGATCACCACTTATCCAGGCCCTGAGGTCGCTCAAAAGGATTTAATATTAGGTATATTGTGAGACAAAAATCAACTAAAAAATGACTAAACGTAGATTATATAAGTGGATGACTTAACAGGGATCTATTCTCATATTAGACTTGAAGACGGGCACGGTATAGTCAACCGAGAAGTAGACAAACGGTATTGTTTTCCACAAGCGGACAGTTGTAGAGGCGAAACTCTGTCTATGAAATTTACGTTTAGTTTTTGGCATTGATCGGGCGTAAGGAAAGTTGTTGACAGTTGTTTCAGATAGGCGAGTATTTGTTGTATCGATATATAAATGCATCGATAAAGCAGAGACAGACTCGCAACGTCTCTTCTATGAAAAAGGGGGAGTAGGGAAGTGAAAAAGTCATAGCCCACTAAAGTTTGAAGAGGATTATGTATCTTGACAAGGCAGGAAAGGGTGGTTTTGAGGACTACAGTCCAGATGTGATCATAGTACTTCATTTTAGCTCGTATTGGACTCTTTTATATATAGAGGATGGCGTCTGGAGTGATATACTTTTAGTAGCAGAAGCGCGAGCCCACCATCCTTCCAGCGAGCTTGGCCACGGATCTAAGGTAAATCTTCCATATTAGGCCAGGGGTAATGGTCAGTCACAGGAGTTTGTCGAAACTGACTGCTTCGTTGAGGTGAGAGCCTTTCATTTCAACAGGGGCAAACCGAGCGACTGGGCGTTGATAAATAGACAGAAGTTTGGTTTTTAAATGTATTAAACTAGCCATTTCTTACCCACTGTACTATACGCTCACAGCCGAAGGAGAAAAATCTGCAAGACGCTGATTTTTGTCGGTATTTTAGGTTTTATCGTAGATGACAGTATGGCCTTTATAGATCTCAACAAAAGAACAACAAATATGATTTGGGAGGTCGTTATTGAAAATCATGAAAGGAGTTTAGTCTAGAATGAATCTCGCCAGCATTAATACTGTGAACTTCAGATTTCTGCCCATCAACTTAGACAAACTCCTGGGGCTGACCATTATCTATATAAAAGCCAAATGCGCCCAAGGATGGAGTACTGTTGCCATATCTAGGCAGGAGCTGCTGAAAACAGCCTGTCCTGCCTTGACAGAGTGCAAAATAGACTTCGTGGCTTAGTGGGGGATGCCCTTTTCTCTACCCTGCAACCTCTCTCCCACAGAACAGACGTTGCGAGCCTATCCTTGTTTTATCGTTATTTCCATGGCAGGTGCTCATCTGAACTCCAGTCTGTGGTCCCCCCTCGCCAATCTTTCACGAAAAACACCCGTCTAGCTGAATCCACAGTGAAAAGTTTCCCCCACTCTATATCTGTGCCTACATCAAAACGCGAATTCCATGAACAAAGCTTCTTTCTTAGAACTGCACGCCTGTGGAACTCTGTTCCGTCTGCCTGCTTCCCACCGAACTACAACTTGGATGTCTTCAAGTCCAATGTTAACAAATTCATTATAAACCGCCCCCTTAAGTAAACACTTCATCAAATCTGCACACTAACATAATGTACTTGCAATAATCCTTATTCCTGAGTGGCTTCCGGGCCTTGATAAGTGGTGATCACTGTGTAAAAAAAAAGAAAGATAACCCTTACATAGAGAAAAAGGTTTGATGGTTGAGAGGACATTTGCAGCGGCTTCATACATGGACACCTTATGAAGTAGGACTATCAAATGCCTTAGATATGTCAAGAGATATTGCTCCGGAAATGTGGCCTTCATCTATAGATTCAATAATCCTGTGTGATATTACTGTCAGTACACCGGCAGTTGATCTCTCGAAACGTAAGCCTTATTGAATGTCGCGGAGTAAATTATTTCTGTTGAACTGGTTAAAAACTTCGCTTTTTATTACGGACTCTAGAAATTTACTCATGACACGCAGGAAGCAGATTGGTCTGTATAGATTTCGAAAATCCATCCCCGATGTTCTTAAATACTGGGAAGATTATCGAAGTTTCCCAATGCGTTGGGGAGTAAATTCCCTTAAAGCAGTGATTGAACAACTTCGTTAGTATTGGTTTAGGTGAAGCTTTTTGAGCACGCTGATTAGAATGTTGTTAGGCTAATTGTTTTGCTGGGATTAAGGTTCTTGATAAGATTGGAGACATCTCTGGCAGATATGCAGATGCCACCCATAGTATTGTCGGCCCTTAGAGGAAATTCAGTGGGGACGAATATTGTCATACAAGGTGGATTTTAATGCATTCTTGGCGAAAAGTGTGACTTTGTCGAATGCTGAAAGAGTCGCCTTAGAACCATTAAAAAATGGTTAAGATGGACATCTTAAGAGCCTTGATTTTTATGTGCCAAAACTCGTATGAATTTAGCTTCTACTCCGTTACTTTAGGCTTACAGCGAAAGACGGTATCGTGTTATAATCTTTCGACATTTATTGCTAGCAGTCCTAAGGGCGACTTTAATTCCTGAACATCTGTTTTGTTTAAAACAACTAACATAGTTGTCTATATGTAAAATTGCAACAGCTAATCCAGGGATGTACCAACGTTGGCTATTTGTTGAAATGTGTAGTTTTTCAGAGGGTATATACCTGTCAATGCCGATACTTAGTTACTCTGTCAAATCGGAATGAAAACCTTTGATATAAAAACCTGAGGTTTACTGACTATTGTTTTGTGATAGACATTGTACCGGCTACGATTAGCATTTATACCACAAATGGGGTTGGTTCTACACAAAGTCTACAAAAACCCATGTGTGTGTCATTTTGTGTCTATACATATGCGTGTTTATATATATATATCTATAATGTAAAGCTGAATGCGTGTGT
>NC_136484.1:134068003-134083003 GCF_053919585.1 Euprymna scolopes
ATATATTTATATATATATATATATATATATATATATATATATATATATATATATATATATATATATATATATATATAGCACTAGTCGAAATCAGGGAAAATACTGACATATCAACGGTACCCTGATTGAACTCCGACACGTGGCAATCTCTGCACTTGTAGATACATCATTACTTTACTATTAAGGAGAGAGTGGTCTATGTTTTTTTTTCATTCTAAATCATGGATTTATATATAGGGATTGACGGGACAGCATATATATATATATATATATATATATATATATATATGTATGCGTATATACATATACGTGTGTGTGTATATATACAGATATACATGTATTTATGTGTATATATGCATGTACTTATGTATATATATATATGCATTTATATGTATGCATATATACATTATATGTATGTATGCGTATATATATATACGTGTGTGTGTATATATACAGATATACATGTATTTATGTATATATATATATATGCATTTATATGTATGCATATATACATTATATGTATGTATGCGTATATATATATACGTGTGTGTGTATATATACAGATATACATGTATTTATGTATATATATATATATGCATTTATATGTATGCATATATACAGTTTATGTATGCATTTGTGTATGAATATATAGATACATCTACATATATTTATTTACATACACACACATATATATATAACTGTATATATGTACGTATATATGTATATATATATGTGTGTGCGTGAATATGACTGCATATATCTACGTATTTGTATTTAACTATATATATATATATATATATGTATGTATATATATATATATATATATATATATTAAATAAATATATTCTGTTCATAAATGATTACATATGGTGCAGTTATAGAATGTCAAGGCAGCATCTTCATTAGTCCCAGTGATGAGAGTGAAATAACAGTTTCATCTTTCCGCCTTTATTACTGTTGAGGTAGTTATAGACGGAACATGTTTACAGTAATAAAACCAATAAATTTGTAAATATTAACTTCATACTGAAATATAGCTCTGCTTGTCAACACAATTACATAAACAAAGTCATGTCATAGGAGTATCTAAGTCAAAAAACACACACACACACACATATATATATATATATATATATATATATATATATATATATATATATATATATATATATATATATATATATATATATATATATTGGTACGTAACGGATTTTTATGATGTTCTTCAAATAACCCAGTATTTACTTGCATGCATGATTTGCAGACGGTCAATCACACACATTAATGATATACCTAATGATGTAAATATAAAAATAATCATTATTGTACTGAATAAGTTCTTCAGTTCTTATAAAAACAAAAAATATTAGCCATGACGTAAATAACTGATGTGCGATTAATATCTTTCCTTTTGTATTTTTGTTTATTTGTATATTATTTTTATATTATGCCTTGCTTTTCATTATTCTTTCGCCTATGTTATGTGGCAGAGATGGCATCAGAGCGTAGAAATCCTTGTATATTTTACCATAAGCCTTATCCGTTAGTTTTGTTGTGCATTATTGAGCTCTTAAAATAAGTATTGATGTATTAAACAATTAACACACAACTACCCCCCCACACACATGGACGCACACACACACACACACACACACACACACACACACACACACACACACACACACACATATATATATGTTATTTTTTAAATATAATTTTTAAAATATAATTATATTTTAAAAATAATACATATACCGCTCCCCATGTGGGGGTACCAAATTGGTTAAAGGGAACATTATTCCCAACTCGCATTTAGGTAAACATGCACCTTTGTAAATAATTGAATTGATTCAAAACATATCGCTAAAAAAAACAAACAAAACACACACACACATACACACACACACACACACACACATATATATATATATATATATATTATATATAGTAAATCTTACTTGATCAATGTTTATCTTTTTCTTGTATATTTTCCTCATAAAAACATGTTAAAACATTCTTTTTGGGATTATGTTTCACTAACTGTCTCTCTCTCTCTCTCGCTCTCTCTCGCTCTCTCTCTCTCTCGCTCTCTCCCTCTCTCTCTCTCTCTCTCTCTCTCTCTCTCTCTCTCTCTCTCACTCAATTTCTCTCAATCTCTTTTTCGGTCTTAGTCAAAATGATAAAGGAAAAACAGAGAATAACCAATTATAAACAAAATTAAATATTACGACCGTTGAAATCCGAAGTAATTTTTAAAATGTAATTATCCACTAACACGTGTTTCGTCGTCTACGACTCATTAGAGTGGCTGACTATAGCGAGATTCGAAATCGAAACCCGAAATTCGAAACCCCACGATAGTGAACCTAAAGCCCTCACCTCTGATCCATCTCGCCAACTGTCTTGATATATCGCGGTTTACTTAAATGTTGTTTGTTTTGGTTTTAGCGATATGTTGTGAATGAATTCAATTATTTATGAAAGCACATTTTTACCTAAATACGATCTAGGAATATATATATATATATATATATATATATATATATATATATATATATATATATATATATAGCGAAAGAAGAACTGTGGGTATTCTTTTACAAACTCATATTTTGCTGATTCGTGTATTTTTATATTAATTCCAAATATTTCAAGTGCGGACGATTTGCTGTAACTAATGACAAACGAATACTACAATTAATAAATACGTGTTATATGAATCCGAATTCTAAAAATAAAATATATTAACGTTCACTTTAATCTGAAAAAAAATTGATGTAAATATATTTTTCTAATTAATATTCTTGACGATTAAAAAAAATGAGATAATATACAATAAATTAAAATATAAATTGTCCTGTTTGTATGTTGGGTTTGTGTGTTAGTGTAATGTCGCAAACTTAAGAATATATATATATAAAACCGTCGTCTTATATTTAAAAACGTGATTTGTTTACCATATTTTATATGGCAATTCCGGTATTTTTGTTATTAAATACTATCCTCTCTTTTTCCCTTTCCATTCTCTCTCTCTCTCTCTCTCTCTCTCAGGACATATTTTTTTTTTTTTTTTTTTTTTTTATTCAATTTTCACCCCAAACAAGGCACAGTGCCACTTTGAAGCAGGGGGCTACTATTAGGGAATTAATTAGCGGGGTCATTATGAAGGGAGAAGAGTAGAAAGATGTTTGTTAACATTACACTTGAACTTCTGCATATCATTGCAGTTGGGAAAGCAGAATCCCGGAAGGGAGTTCCAAAGACCCGCAGTTCTGGGGAAGAAACTATTGGAGTAAAAGGCTTTCTTGCACCTAGGGATCTCCACTGTAAAGGGATGAGACTTAGTAGCTTGTCGGGTTTGTCGGGGGTAGTTACGTCGGGGAGGTACAAGTGTTTGCAGTTCGTCAGAGCATTCACCATTAAAGTATTTGTAGAACAGGCAGAGGGATGCAACATCTCGTCGATGGGACAGAGGTTGAAGCCCAGATGACAGTTCAGGACCTATCAGGTTTGCGACTCTTTTTTGAACCCTGTCCAGGAGCGAGAGACAAGCAGCAGATGCACCAGCCCAGATGTGACAACAGTACTCCATACATGGGCGAATGGTTGCCTTATAGAGGTATAGGATACTGGCAGGCGTAAGTAGTTTTCTAGCACGTTAGAGGGAGCCAACCTTCCTTGCAGCAGCCTTGGCAATGCTCTCAATGTATCTATTCCAGTTCATATTCCCTGTAAACGTTAGGCCGAGGAGTTTAAAAGAAGTACTTTCAGGCAATGTGTTCTTGGCCATTGCTATTGGTGGTAGAGAAGGTTTCTTGTAGTTATTGAAGGAAACAAGCTTAGTCTTAGCAGCATTGAATGAGACCAACCATTTTTGTCCCCATTCCACTACGGATTGGAGGTCATCCTCTAGTGTTTCTGCCATTTTCTTGGATATGTGTTCATTTGTTTTCCCCTCATATCTGTTATAGAGAGTGGTGTCATCGGCAAATATACCCATCTCCGAAACAATATTATCAGGGAGGTCGTTTATGAATATCAGGAACAATAGAGGTCCAAGGATAGACCCCTGAGGCACTCCCGCATTTATGTCATATTGTTTGGATGTACGTCCGTCGAGGACAACTTTGATTTTTCTATTACTTAAGAAGGATTTAATTACGTTATGAATTCTTCCAGTGATTCCATATGATCTAATTTTCCTTAGAAGACCATCGTGCCATACCCTGTCAAAAGCCTTAGATATATCAAGGGCCACCGCTCTACCCTCCCCTGTTTTATCCAATGAACGGTATATACGTTCAGAAACTACAGTTAAGATATCTGCTGTTGAACGGGCTTGCCTGAATCCATATTGTTTGTCAGTCAAGAGTTTAGCAGCTGTTAGGTGCTGGACTAGGGCTTTATTAACTAAGGACTCAAATATTTTGGCGAAAAGCGGGAGGAGGCTAATGGGGCGATAATTTAGTGGGTCAGTTCTTTCACCAGAATTCTTGAAGACTGGTACCACAGAGGCGGTTTTCCAGCAGTCGGGAAAACAAGATTCGTTAAGGCATTTATTGTAAAGTTTGGACAGAACTGGAGCAACCTCGGCAGAGCATTTTTTTAATAGCACAGCCGGGATGAGATCTGGTCCACATGCTTTAGAGGTGTCTAGGTTTTTTATAATAGCATGTACCTGAGAAGGGGTGATTTTCAAGTCGTCAAGTGTGGCGTCTGTTCGCAGAGGAAAATCAGGGAGTGAGTGGTGTACCGAGTTCAGTGTGGAGTTTGAGGCAAACCGACTGGCAAGCAGATTAGCCTTGTCAGTTGCCGTGCAAGCAACCTCGTGATTGTTTGTTAGTGGGGGAATAATTGACTGTCCATTATTAACTACGCTGTTGTAGATTTTCCAAAAATCCCGGGTTCCTAATTTCTGTGCTTCGATGCGCTTTCTGGTGGTTTCAGAGTAATCTGACTTAGCTGTGTCTATCACTCTCTTACAATTATTTCTAGCTTCTATAAACTTCTGTTTATTTGAGCTGGACTTATGTCGGTTGAATCTGCGGAACGCATGCTGCCTTTGACAAATGGCAGCTGCACAAGCAGAAGTAAACCATTGGGGGGAGTGGGGCTTGCTATAGTATTTCCGTGCGGGAACATGTGCTTCAATAGCAGTTTTGAACCATTCAGTTGTCTCATTTGCACACTGTTCCGCTGGAAGAGTAAAGATATTTTGCCATGGGGCATCTCTGATGAGCTCCCTGATGGCTTCCCAATCAGCCTTTTTGTAATACCTCGTTGTTTTGAGTAGTGGGTCTTCAGTTTTAGGGCGAGAATTTAGGCTGATTTCTACCATTATCACAGCGTGATCAGCATTCCCGAGTGGGCTATGGGCATTTGTTGTACAGTCATTGGGAACTGTTGTCAGAAAGAGATCTAGAAGTGAGGCATGTTGATCGTGCTGGTCTGGGAAACGTGTCGGAAATGTAACCATCTGAGATAGGGAATGAGATATAGAGAAGCTATATGTGGCGCTACCAGCTACGTCTGTGTGATTTGAGAATCCTAGCCAGTTACTGTGGTGGACATTGAAGTCACCAAATACATGTATTTGTGCGCTAGTATCGAGGGAGAGTGCTATATCTATGCTGTCTGAGACTTTGTTTATTAGGGTACAGTCTTGGTTTGAGGGAGAGCGGTAGAGAAAATATAAGTAGCTAATATTGTGTTGCATATTTAGTCTGAAGCACATAAAGGCCTGGCCCTCTGATTCTAGTTTTATTTCTCTAGTTAGGGGGAGGGTGTTTCGAATATAGACTCCAAGTCCATGCATATGTCTGTCCGAGTCCTTACGGTAGAGTGGGAGATAACCAGGCATGTTAAAGTGGTTAGAGGGTATGGAGGAGTGAAGGTTAGTTTCACTTAATGCTAAGATATCCGGGGTGTTTACAAGGAGAAATGACTCAACATCATCTAAGTTAGTTCTAAGCCCGCGGATATTAGTAAATGCAAGCCTCAAGGGAGGAGGCAGGTTGGTTTTCTTTGAGTTTGGTCCTGGTTTAAACGTAACTTTTGCTTGAGCTGTCATTTCATTTTATTTTATTTAAAAGTTTCAGTTAGGGTGGATGAGTGAGGGGGTGCTGGACAAGTAGTTGTGCAGAATACCAGACATGCAATACAAGTAGACCATCAGCTGTCCTCACCCACAGGATTGTGGCCTCGGGAAAGCCCACCGGGGATGAGTGCAGGGTCCCTTTCCATGCGCGACATGGCACTACAAACATCCCGATATTTTACAACTGTTGATGGAGCAGCCGCTCTAAGCGCTACCAAAGAGTTAGGGCTCCTGTACTATCAGTCGGAAACAGCAGCCAGGAACTGTCAATCCGGTACCCTCAATCCATTAGGCAAAGCCAGCCCAGTCCAACTGCACTGACATATATGGCACTGAAGCACCCCACTGTGTCCAGTTTAGGGGGATGGGATGTGGCAGGAGTGGGGAAAAGCGGCGTTCATTACCCTAGTCAGGAAACAAGGTCAACCACTGGGTGATTCAAGCGAGTCCCTGTGATAGTACCTCTACGCCTGGCCAATAGGCAAAGAAGGAGTATGAAAGCCGAGCGATAGACAGAGTCTATCTCCTCCTTAAGCAGTTTAGGTTTGCCAACCGGTGATTTGTTTGAGTCACCAGCTCTAGGAAGGTTGTCGTCCAGGACTGAAGAGGCCTCCCTCCCCTAGGTTTAGTTTCAGAGTTTTCCTTCTCCTAGACGGATGGCCTGGGAAGACCTACGGGTCCATCAGCTCCGAGGGGGTTCGCCCCGCGCCTGGGTCCTAATCCAGGTATTTCTGCGACCCCGCATGGGTAGTTAATATTTATTGGTTATTTAGGTTAATATCTCCTGGAAAATCGGGCATTTAGGTTAGCTTCTACAGAAGATTTTCACTCCTCAAGTGTGGTTTAAAAAGGGCATTATTATGCTGTCCATTTTCATTTATACTGAGAGAGGGCATACGTAAAAATTCATGCAGTGGAAGCAGTTAAATTTGCTACAGTATTGGATCGAGAGAGTCGAGTTGATGTATGGTTAGATATAGTTTTGTAAGTTTAGCAATGTATGGTTAGATATGGTTTAGTAGGTTTAGGAATGTATGGTTAGATATGGTTTAGTAGGTTTAGGAATTAGGATAAAGTGCTAGAGTATGATCTACTTTCTATTAGAAATTCTGATTTGGTGCCCAAACCGGACATTTAGTAAGACTGAAAGATTAGATATGTTCAGTATAGAGACAAGAGAACATTTGAAATGGAGTACAGTTATACCTGATAGATATAGGTTATTGCATATTCTGTAAGTATAGTAAAAGTATAGATGGATGGATAAGTAGTATTGTATACGAATGCATGGAATTTTAGACAATTTGAGTAAGTTGCCTTTAGACTACAACTAAGGAGAATGACTTCGCCTTTCTCTTAATATCCGGAAGTTTTTATTTCAATGAGTACCGGTTTAGTTTATGTAATAATTATTGCAATACTATCTCTTAATAAAGAGATATTAACGGTTACTGTTCATTATAGATTACTTTAAGTCAATGTATTGGACTAAGGCTAGTAAGTATTTACTTAGAAGCTTGGTTATGGGTTGGGAGTTATAATCGGGAGCATGCCTAGGAAATTTTAGGTGTTAATGGGTATCGATTTGCGAGTTTGTTAAGGTCAAGGGCGGAGAGCAAGGACCCATCTAAGTTACGGGAGACGGATTTGTTTAGTGTCAACTTAGGAAGTAGAGCAGATTTGATTTGTTAGTGATCAGGAGAAAGAGAATTTAAGTAAAAAATAATAAGGTTTGTCATGCAAAACAGACAAGGCAGTCATCTTGGAGGTAAAGTATCTATAGGAGGTACTTGCTTAGTATACAAGCAGCAGTATTTTGTAGTTTGGAGAGGAATTTTAGGTACAATAGTTTCATGACTTATTGCAAAAGTCCGTAGTCAAGGTGAGGGACGATGTACTTCTAATATTGAAACTGGGTTTTTCTAATTTTAAAAGTAGTTGACTAGAGTGTTATTAGGTGTTCTACTTTGCTTAGGGATAGAATAAAGATTTAAGGTAATATTCAGGGTGATATAAGCAGTTTCATGAGGATTGGATATATGATCACTGGATGTTGAACTGCTCAGGAGGATTCTTGTATCAATTAAGAAGGATGTCTTGGTGATATAAGATTTGAGAAATTAAGAGTCTGGGGATACAGAGAGCTTTGAGCCGATGAGGATTCAGTATAGGCGATTTTATATAGGTAACAAAGGTGGTTTAGTTTAGTACGCACGTATTGTACATATTAAGTATACTGCTTCAGTTCAATCCTCTAACGCAAAGGAAAATCCGTTTGCATTCCGGTTTGCAATTTTGTCAAGAGGGGAAATTTAAAAACAGCTTATCTAATTGTTGATGATATCAGTTTATAGACAATAGTATAGACTGATAAATTGTTGTGTAAGGCATAAGAGCCCCTCATCTTCAGATGAGATGATGGATCACGAGCATAAGTTCGGAGCAGGGATCCGGAAAGGAAATGGACGTGTACAAGCAAGGGGGGGGGGTCACTGATGTTTATAACTTTTTATTTTTTTTCTTAAAAAAAAAAAAAAAAAAAAAAAAAATTTTTAATTTTTTTTTTTCGATGGCTGATTATATTAAGTATCGTACTTAAATAAAGTTTTCATGTCCTCTAAATAACTTAGCATAATTTCTTTTTTTACCGAGTTTGTCTTTACTATAGCATTGACTTATTAATTAAGTGACATGGCATTGTAAGCGGCGAAATAGTCTATTTAAGTGAAGAAAAGTTATCGGTTACAATATGCCTGAAAATGGAAAGAATATTAGCTTTAAATTATATGCGAACAGTTAGGAATTTTTACTTAGCTTTGGTTTTTTTTTCTTGGATACTCGAGGCTAAAAAGCATGGTGGTCGTTTGTTTCACTTGGCCTCATACGGTCAAATGGCACTTGTGGTACCAAGATGCTATCTAATTAGGGAGACGGTGTGGGCTGATTTAGAGGGAGGGGGGTCACTTAGTGAAAAGTGTTCCAGTTGGCGGCGCGACATATTTCTTTACATGTGTATCGTTTTTAGGGGTATTAATGTTAACAATTGAATACGCGTTTCAAACAAATATGATGGAAATAAAATATTAATAGATATAACGTAAAAGTAATGGCATAAGTAACGTACAAGGTGAAAAGCGGAAAAAACTGAAAAGGAAATGTGCAGTTGAAAAGTACAGCTTTAGGAAAGAATTTAAATAATAAACTTACGGTGCGTAAGGATTCGTTGAAATAAGTTTTAACCGTCGTGAAGGAAAACCAACAATAAATTGAGAATCATAGAGTTTTAGGTTTAATTCAATAAATCTAATTATTTATAGGTTTTTTTTTTAATATATGCAATAATTGAACATGCAATAAGTCTAGATTTATAACACGGTGGAAATGATATTTAAATAAGGTTTTCATGTCCTCTAAATAACTTAGCATAATTTCTTTTTTTACCGAGTTTGTCTTTACTATAGCATTGACTTATTAATTAAGTGACATGGCATTGTAAGCGGCGAAATAGTCTATTTAAGTGAAGAAAAGTTATCGGTTACAATATGCCTGAAAATGGAAAGAATATTAGCTTTAAATTATATGCGAACAGTTAGGAATTTTTACTTAGCTTTGGTTTTTTTTTCTTGGATACTCGAGGCTAAAAAGCATGGTGGTCGTTTGTTTCACTTGGCCTCATACGGTCAAATGGCACTTGTGGTACCAAGATGCTATCTAATTAGGGAGACGGTGTGGGCTGATTTAGAGGGAGGGGGGTCACTTAGTGAAAAGTGTTCCAGTTGGCGGCGCGACATATTTCTTTACATGTGTATCGTTTTTAGGGGTATTAATGTTAACAATTGAATACGCGTTTCAAACAAATATGATGGAAATAAAATATTAATAGATATAACGTAAAAGTAATGGCATAAGTAACGTACAAGGTGAAAAGCGGAAAAAACTGAAAAGGAAATGTGCAGTTGAAAAGTACAGCTTTAGGAAAGAATTTAAATAATAAACTTACGGTGCGTAAGGATTCGTTGAAATAAGTTTTAACCGTCGTGAAGGAAAACCAACAATAAATTGAGAATCATAGAGTTTTAGGTTTAATTCAATAAATCTAATTATTTATAGTTTTTTTTTTAATATATGCAATAATTGAACATGCAATAAGTCTAGATTTATAACACGGTGGAAATGATATTTAAATAAGGTTTTCATGTCCTCTAAATAACTTAGCATAATTTCTTTTTTTACCGAGTTTGTCTTTACTATAGCATTGACTTATTAATTAAGTGACATGGCATTGTAAGCGGCGAAATAGTCTATTTAAGTGAAGAAAAGTTATCGGTTACAATATGCCTGAAAATGGAAAGAATATTAGCTTTAAATTATATGCGAACAGTTAGGAATTTTTACTTAGCTTTGGTTTTTTTTTCTTGGATACTCGAGGCTAAAAAGCATGGTGGTCGTTTGTTTCACTTGGCCTCATACGGTCAAATGGCACTTGTGGTACCAAGATGCTATCTAATTAGGGAGACGGTGTGGGCTGATTTAGAGGGAGGGGGGTCACTTAGTGAAAAATATATATATATATATATATATATATATATATATATATATATATATATATATATATATATATATATATGACATAATCGCGTTGACACACCGGTTCTTCTCAGATCACCGAAGAAGATAAGCCACTTTGAGACTGGTTAGTACGAGATGGGTGATCATTTGGGAATTCTGGCCGCTGCAATCTGCATGCGCTCTCCGCTTATCTCGGCATTTGTTTCCTGTCGTGCTGACTGCTGCACATACACTGGTATTAAAAATGTCGACTCAGAAGTGTGGTTGAAGATTACGCACCTCCTGCCTCAAAAATATTACGCACAGGTGCCCCTTCATGGGTATCCATAGTCTCTCAAAAACTGAAGGAGCCCCCGTATATATATATATATATATATATATATATATATATATATATATATATATATATATATATATTTACCAGTGGTCAAAAAACCGGACTAGAGTGCTCAATGTGTAGCCAGAGCAGTATATAAGAAATTTATTACTGTGAGTCCAGAATGAGTTTACATATTGTTTCAACTAGAGAAAGATCCTCAAAGAGAGGAAATATCCAACTAGCATCTATGAATTCTGACGATGCTAGTTGGATATTTCCTCTCTTTGAGGATCTTCCTCTAGTTGAAACAATATGTAAACTCATTCTGGACTCACAGTAACAAATTTCTTATATATATATATATATATATATAATGGGTTAAGAAATTCCAACGAAAGAAAGATGTATATTTAAATAAGGGGTTAGTCACCAACAATGTTTATTTTTTAACATTATTTTATTATTCCGTGTCTTGGTTTTTCATTGAGAATTATGTTTAGATACTATGGTTCTAGGTGTTTCCTAGTGTTGTTGGTTTCGAGGTTAAGTAGGGTTGTTATTGTTCAGTGTGTTGTATTAGAGATAGGGGTGTTATGTCTGTGTGTGGGTATATGCGCGCGCGTGTGTGTGTTTTAATTTGTCGGTTCTGATTTATGTGTGGGTGTGTATATGTATATGGATTTGCATGCGAGTGTGCCTTGCATTTCATGTTTTTGTGTGTTGATATTAGGCTCTGTTCAGTTCAGGAATGAATCTTGTGATGAAGTTTTTTTCCTGTGTAAGTAAATAAAAATAATTGTCTGTTTGGAAGATTGGCATTATTTTGAAGCTGTTTCCACTGCATGTGTGTACGTGTTTTGAAACAGAGATGTCTGTTATCTGCAATTTTGATGTAGCTCTTATGTAAGGTCACTCTATTGCTGAAATTTTTGGTGGCGCCTATGTAGGATTTGTTGCATGCTGTGCATCTTAGTGCATATACTACATTTCTGCATATACTACATTTCAGAAGCACTAGGAAACACCTAGAACCATAGTATAATGTCTGTTCCACCACCTCGCTCCCCCCTCAGTCAGTGGAGGAGAAATCCCTCATGACTGAGTTTATTATCATCCCTTCTATCATCCCCCTCCCATACCTATACCCCTCAAATTGGCCCCTCCCCTCTGGGGAACAAGATCTTCCCCACACTAGGAACCGATCCTGGGTCTGGCCATACCCACATTGGGAGACAAATAAATAGAAACATTAAAAAATCCTCTATACATATTTTTAAATACACCGTTCTATCTAAACAAACACAATATAAAGAATACCCGAAAAGACTGAAACGAAAAATCACAATACTAAAATACAAGAATCCAAAAAATAAATATCAAAATAGAAATTATTTCAGAAGAGTTGGTCCCCCCCCTCCTCAGACATACACATCAGTAACGACCTTGGATCACAGTCACCTTCCTAGGGAAGAAAAAAAACTCATAATACTATAAAACAGTACACACATTCTCAAACCAATAAAAGAAAACACACACACACACACACACACACACACCCTACCCTAAAGGAAAAAAAGAAAAAACACAAGTAGAAAGAGGGAGAGAGAGAGAGAGAAACACAACACAGGAGTGACCACAGCCGAGGTCGCAGGCCTCGCCACAGCCCAATAAAAGAGTAATAAAAAATTGAACAATCCTATGATTAGTTGACACTTACACGTTTCCACCCCTTAGAAACACTTCAAATGAATTATGAAAATGCTATTTTTACATCTCCAACACATTTGAAACTAATTTCTGACGTGGACGCTTCACAGAACGTCTGAAACGCGTAACAACGATTTCAATGATTTAAAAACATTATTACAATGATCTAAACATAATTCTCAATGAAAAACCAAAACACAAAATAATAAAATAATGTTAAAAAATACACATTGTTGGTGACTACCCCCTTATTTAAATATACATCTTTCGTTCGTTGGAATTTCTTAACCCATTTTATATATATATATATATATATATATATATATATATATATATATGTAATTAAATCATACATCGGAAGACCAGTGCCCGCATTAAGCTGGTCTGCAGTTTAATTTGTTGCTGGCTATCTTGCTCTTGCTTGTTGCTGGATCTCAACATTTTGAACCGAGAGAGAGACTTAGCTGTCGTACAAAGCTAAGACTCTGTAACATCATATTTGTATAGATACTCCCTCAGACATTTGGAATCATGGATTTTAAATTTCTGAGGGAGTGGCACTCGTTTGACAAGACGTTGCAATCATCATATGTAATTATATCACCATGTTAACCATACTGATTAGTAGTAAAGACAGAAGACGTGCCTATGGATATGTCCCAGAAGTTGCACCCACTATTGTTAATTTCTCACCCATGTCCAATTAAATCTGAAACACAAAAAATATGAGACGTGACACCTGGGCGTACTATATATATATATATATATATGTGTGTGTGTGTGTTTTTGTTATTGACTTTTTAAACGATATTGAGGTTAGTATCTTCACCTTAAAGATAGGATGTATTTTTTAGAAATTGCCCATTTTTTTTATTTTGGACGTAACAAATAATATTTTTATTTATTTATTTATTTTTAAAACAGTAATCTACGAATGTTTCGGGGCCCTACCCCTCTTCAGCTTAGCTTGACTGTTATTAGGACTCGGACACTGGACCTTATGTATTTCATAAATAAATAAATATATATATATATATATATATATATATATATATTAGGCTTATGTGTGTATGTCTGTTTGTATATATGTGCATGTGTTTATATATATATATATATATATATATAAATATATTTATATATAATTATATATATATAAAAGTATATATTTCATGTGTATATATAGGTATAGGTGTGTAGTTGTGAAGTTATCAGGTTAAACCGTTGCTTAGGTGTGTTTGGTTTATATTTTGTCGCGCTACCACATTACTCTCAATAATATCTTTGGCAGGATACAAATCAATATGCCCTCCGTTTAGCCAAGTATCAAACTGAAACGTAAACTAGACTCTGAAGTCATGTTATATAATAATTCTCCTAGATGGAAAATTAAGTTGTAAGACAAGTATTTCCCTGATGATCGTTCAATCGCGTGCTATCCTGCTTCTATAGCATCATTCTTCCAAGAGAGCGAAGTGGAGCCTGCGCTATATATATATATATATATATATATATATATATATATATATATATATATATATATATATATATATATATATATACATGCTTAATGTGTGTATTTGTATGTAGACAGTAATGGTTTTAGGATTGATTTTTTAAATGCAATTATTTTTATGTAAATATGAAAGCGTACATTTTAATAATGTGCAAAAGACACATATAAATTGCTAGGCTTTAGAGAATTACATGTATATACAGCAACACCTGGGCATAAACACAGCTTGAAAATATTAATAATACGTGTTTGACCAGCAGATATTGTAATAATTATGTTTATATACCGAAATATGAGTAGCAAAATAATTTTTTAAAGAACTCATGTTTCCATTTGTTTGACTTATTGCACAATAATATTCACTTATATATATATATATATATATATATATATATATATATATACATATATATATATATATATATATATATATATATATATATATATATATATATATATATACCTTGTTTTTAGGGGTAGCGATCTTTAAATTGATTACTCTATTTTCTTTAATTGTGGGTTTGGCAACTATCTGTTATAAATGCTAAAAATTACAATTTAAATTAAACATCATATGTGTATAAGAAAAATTTACTATACGAATGTTGTTCTAAATGTAAGCCTCCAATTTTTTTAACTCGAAAATGTTGAAGAGCTACGCAGATAAGAGTTGAACTCTTAAAACTATCGATTTTTTGTGCCTCATAATTTATTTTTATACATAGTCACCACAATTCGCAATAGATTTTTGCCAGGAATTCAGTGACGCATCTCTGTTTTCGACAAATTATATAG
>NC_136484.1:134088003-134120503 GCF_053919585.1 Euprymna scolopes
ATCTGCAACGTTAACAGTTCGGCCACCAAGAAACGTCCATTTCAGTTGTTTAGGAAAAAAAAAAAAAACGACTACGGTAGGTCGGCGCGAACGTGAAAATATAATGTGAATTGTCCAGCACGCTAACCACTACGCCACAGAGCACTACAGCTTAGTTTAGTGATTTTAAATAATTCACATAAAAGAACTACGAAGCCAAACCGGTGTTCTCTTCTCAACTGTTCCTTGTGAACGATCCCCAAAAGGTGTTAAGTGGTGGCAGGGGGAGGAGGAATTTATTAGAGAGAAAATATTTTACCACTTCCATTGATCTTAACCGATTTTGGCCGTGACTTCTCAGCAGAAAAAGTATAGAAATCTAAGATTATCGAGGAATTTGAGTAATAATAAGCCTATAACACACCTCAGATATTGTTCTGCCGTTTGTGCATATTATATTTGCATGAAATATCTTGATTTTTAATCCTATTAAGGTCAAAATCCGACGGGAAAAATGAGTTCATTTTATTTATATAGAGAAGAGATATATAGAAATATATATATATATATATATATAGAAATATATATATATATATATACATATATATATATATATATATATATATATATATATATATATGTAAATAAAAATTACAATAAGTTTACCAAGGTAATCAAAATGGTAAACTTAAAATATATTATAAATATTAATGAGTTAATATTTACAAGTAAAGTAATCTCAACCAGATGTAAAAGCTCTATAAAACCGAAAAGGAAATAGAGCTTTTAATATGAACAACTGATTAATAAAACATGTTAAAAACATCTTGAAAAAGAGTTAAAACATATTTAATTTTAAAAAAGGAAGCACAAGATAAGTGGATAGTCCTTAATCCGCGGAGTTTCGAAGAAATACTCTCCTTCTCATCAGAGGGCAGGAATTAGCAAAATGCGGGATCAGATTTTGCATATAAAATTATTTAATGAAACTACAAGTAAATCACAGATCTTACTTGGTTAAAAAAAGGGTGAGGTAAGGGGAATAGGAGGTAAATGAAAAATGATAAAAAGATTTCACATGAATGGATAGTCCGGTGAAGAGTAAAAAATCCAAGAATGGTAAAATCCAAAACGGTCGAATTAAAAATTTCCAATCCAATGGGTAAATTCCAAATGGTCCAAAATGATCCAAAAGGCAGAGTTCCTTTTATGTTTAAGCCACAATCTCTTTTTTATTTTTAGAATCTGTTTGTTTGTTTTCTGTTTTGTTTTGTTTGTTTTATTTTCTGTCGGGCCAAGCAATTTTTTCCGCGACCAATGTTATGTGAATCATCCGTTGGCAGACACAAAATGGGAATTGCTATATATAGTGATGGTGATAGTGAGTCTCTTTGGAAGATGCCTCTTTGTATATTAATTTCTGTTATGTGTTGTCCATCAGCTGTCAGTTCCAGTCTCCCTGTTTTCATTGCATTTTCTATTACATTGGTGATCCCGCTTGATATTTTATACATTTTTAGGCATTCTATTATCCATGCTGAGGGAATCCTGTCGTACGCTTTTTTTGTAGTCGACCCATACCATGGCTAAATTTTTCCTTCTCCTTTTTACCCCCTTTAGAATCTTTTGATCAACATATAGCATCCTTTTTTTTGGGCATCCTTTCTGCTCCTCGGGGATGAGCCCACGATTATTCAGTGAGTGGTAGACTTGTTCCCTCAGTTGTGCTGTCAGTATCTTCCACATGGTGGGTAGGCACGTGATTGGCCTATAATTGCTGGGACGGTTCCTTTCTCCGTGTCCTTCTGTAGCAGTGTGGTTCTACCTTTTGTCATCCAGTCTGGAACGTTTGCTTCCTGTATACAACTTCTCAGGTTTTGGGCTAGACTTTCGTGTAAGGTTGTGAATTTTTTTGAACCAGTATGCATGTATCCCGTCATGCCCTGGTGCTCTCCAGTTTGCCATTTATCCTATGGTTTTCTTTAGGGGTTCCTTGCTGATTTCATTCGCTGTTCCTTCTTCGATTTGTTGTAACTATTCTTTCATGTCTTTCAGCCATTCGGCATTTCTATTGTGTTCTCGTTGCTCTTCCCATGTGTTACTCCAGTAGAGTTTTGTTTCTGTCGGATTTGGTTGTTCTGTTTTTGGTTTTCCTCCGTGCACATTTTGGTAGAATTGGCGTTCATTAGTTCAATTATTATTATTATTATTATTATTATTATTATTATTATTATTATTATTACTACTACTACTAGTATCTATTTTTTATGCATTTCAGAACAATGGAATTCTCGTTAATAATTTTCAAGAGGCACTACTCTTGCCTTCGCCCTAAAAATATAATGGAAAAGTATTTTTGTATGTTTTCTGGATGACATATATACAGTGCCGGCAAAATAAAAGTCCGCACTTGTAAGTTTTTCAAAAACTGAAAATTTAAGCTAAATTTAATGTAACTGCTTAAATAACCTATACCTCATTTGATTAGCCTTTTATTCCTCTCTAATGTTACCTGTTAATATTTGACTTTTAATTGAAATAGTCTAGTGTTCACGTCAATTTAAAAAAAATTGAAGAGGCAAAAAGAAAATCCGCAGAAAACAAATTCGCTTAAAACCACCTTAAATCATCGCCCCTAAATCAGTTTAAAATATCCACCAACAGGTAACAAAGCATCTCTAATCGTAATTGTTGTTGTTCCAGGTTATGCAATGTAACATTTAGTCCATATGCCACGGTTTTCTATCAGGGATAGTCAGGAGCTCATTAATCTCCACCTTTCTGGTTTATCCAATCGAGAAATCGGCCGCAGATTGAAATGTGATGAGAAAACGGTACGAAAGACGGTGCAAAAGCACCAAAACACTGGCAGTGTTCGTGATGCCCTTAAATCTGGTCGTACTAGAGTTACTTCTAACAGGGAAGACAATGCTATCAAGATCTGCAGCCTAAGGAACATATTAGAAACGGCTTCCCAAATCCAACAACAGTGCAATCTTGTTTAAAAAAAGTGCCCTCTTTCAACTGTCAAGAACAGATTAAAGGAATTTTATTTGCGAGGATATGTTGCAAGACGGCAGCCAATTATTTCTGTAAAGAACAGAAAGCGCCGTCTGGACTTCATCAGATGCAATGAAGATCTTGACTCTTCGTGTTGTTCAAAAGTGCGTTTTAGCGACGAAAGCACGTTTAATAGGCTAGGTGGTGATGGTAGACAGTACCTCCGTCGGAGGACAGAGGAAGAATTTAATCCTAGGTGCTTAGTTTAAACGCTTCAATGATAAAATTTCAAATTTGGAAGAAATTTGGACAAAAATTAAAGAAAAGTGGGATTCCCTTTCCCCAGAGTATGGCTGCAGTCTAATTCAAGGAATTCCCAAAAGATTGCAGGCTTTAAAATTACTAACGGGCTATGCTACTAAATATTAAGTAGTTCATTGCGTTCTTTTGTATTTGTGTTGCATTAATGTCCTAAAATTACATTTAAATAACAATTTTCCATTGTGCGGACTTTCTTTTTACCTCCTCAATTTGAAGTTTTTTTTGTTTTGTTTTTTTTAAATTGACATGACCACTAGAATATTTCAATTAAAAGTCAAATATGAACAGGTAAAATTATAGAAGAATAAAAGGCCAATCAAATGAGGTATAGTTTGTTGAAACAGATACATTAAATTTAGCTTAAATTTGCAGTTTTTGAAACAAATTATGAGTGGGGACTTTCTTTTTGTCGCCTGCATATATATGACATATGTTAAGTTTAATGCTGCATGATCTATTGTCTTTAGTATTTGTGTTAGAAAACAGTATATTAATAACTAAAGGCTAAATAACAAGCTGTGTGCAATGTAATGTCTACAATGTAACAGTCATAATAGATACCGTATTTCGGTATTCTTTATGAAAAAATTGACCGACTTGACTGTAACTAGTTATAAACTAAACGTATCCATGACTGATTAGGCCACAAGCACTTGCATTATGTATTCTAAAATTCTTTAATTTTTAAGATATTTATTTTGTAAAACTAAAAATGAGGTTCTTTTTTCGATATTATTATTATTATTATTATTATTATTATTATTATTATTATTATTATTATTATTATTATTGTTTTATTTTATTTTATTTTTTGTATATCGAGTAAGGGCACTTACTATATTTTCATCTAATATTGATACCCGTTTGTTGTGTGATGTCAAGCACACGTACGTTACTTAAATAACCACGCCGAAAAAGGAGAATCACTTTTTCCGCAAAAACTAAAAAAAAATTGAACATAATTGAATCAAGATAGTGAGGGACATCAGAGAAATACGTGGATAGCCAAAAGATATGAACGAGTGACTCGTTCAATCTATTATAGATTACGACTAAGTAGAACAATTTTTTCAAACTCAATGCAAAAAATTGAAGTAAACTTTTGCCTATATTGTTGGTTTATTTAAAATCTTTAAAGAAAATTGCAAATCATGTATTATGGTAATAGTCAAATTTTCTATTAAGGCAAAATGCCACTCAAGGAAAGTATTAATAGGAAGAAGTGACATTAATACATGGAGGACATTGCCAAGATTGCTGCGAAGAAATTTAGCTTTTCCTACCGTGCCAGAAAATTACACCTAGGAGGATCTTATACGTCTACACGGTTACCATTCGCCCATGCATGGACTATTTTTGCCACATCTGGATTGGTGTATCTGATACTGGTCTCTCGCTCTTAGAGTAAAAA
Organism: Euprymna scolopes; assembly: GCF_053919585.1. NCBI lineage: Eukaryota > Metazoa > Mollusca > Cephalopoda > Sepiida > Sepiolidae > Euprymna > Euprymna scolopes. The sequence goes on from NC_136484.1 coordinate 134,092,715, forward strand.
AAAAAAACACACAAAAAAAACAGTCCCCAATCTAATAGTTTCCGCACTATCTACCAAAATCTACCTTTTGTCTCATCGTCGAAATGCTGTATTCCTGTGTTAGTTTTCCAGGTATTTTAATGCAGTGTGCTCCGAGGAACTCAAAGCACTAGTAATCCCCCGACGTAAATACATTGTCTAACCGGACAAGCAGCAAAATCCCACCTCTGCACTGGCGAAATCTCTATATGCAGGACTTTCTTATACTCTAATATTTTACTCCCTAGAACTTCTAAACTTTTCAAATCCTCCCCCTGATTGTACTGACATGCAGAAACTGAAGTGTAACGTGAACATAATCTCGCTTTTCAACTCCTGTTGATATGTCCCCAACTAGTAGACCTTTATGTCCAGGTGGTATTGTGCTTTGTTTGGGGTTAAATAACAGTAAAACAATGACCGTTCGATTACTTGTGAGTAGGGTTTCTGAAAGAAAACTATGTTTGAAGATGATTTAGTTGTAATTGCAGCGACGCAGCCTCAGTATAATGCGTCACACAAGCGTGAATACGTTGCGAATGTGGAATCGGGGATCAGAGCTCAGTCGAGCACCAGCCATAGAAATTCCAATAGAACAGTGGTGCATTTATATTTTCCTAAACACGTCCACTCTACATTGTTTTGTCAAGCTTCAAAACCAGAAAACAGATTAAAAGTTCGGTTATGGATGGGGCGGGGTTAATATTCAGTGATAATTTGTCGATGAAATGTGATAATGCGACTTATTCGCGAATGGACGCGGCTCATTTGATAGTCATTGTTTAATTGATCAGATATTGGCAGGCAAATATTCCCATATCAAGTTCGTATCACGCGAGGGTTAGGTCGTGATGATTCGACCATCGAAAAAAATACGAACACGTGCGTGAATATTTATAACGTTAATCTCTTTATTAGCGACATTTTGATCAATACCCAAGTAGATGTCAGGTTGGTAATGCTGTCCAACATAGATTCGTCAGAGAACCAGAATTAATTATTGTATAAGGTAACAGTTGAATTCATTTAGACTCAGCGCTGTTTGAGAAAGCGCGATGCCATGCAAAATCTCAATCATCTTTTGTCGCTTATGGCGAATCGCATCTTGGTTTACTTAATCTTCCATGGGTCACTATTTGAAATAATTGCTGAGGAGTAATGAACAGCGATGTGAACTATGAAATTTAATGAGTCGAGTTCAAACGCAGTCGGTTCTGTGTATTTAGTGTGAATTCAGCGAAAGAGGTGCAAATGTGTTAATAACCCTCTCCAAATAACATTTTTAATGGGAAATGATTTTTACATGAAAAAAATTGCTGCATTACAATATACATGTTATACTTTTGTTTTTGGCATATATATATATATATATATATATATATATATATTATTATTATTATTATTCTTATTATTATTATTGTTGTTGTTGTTGTTAATTTTATCGATTAAATATTTAAATATTAACGTCAGGGCTGTGAGTTCCGTTATAGAAGCGTTGATTTAATTTGAATAAAATAAATACGCATCAAGTGCGGTTGAAAGCCAAATTACAACGCAATATTAGGAAAATAGACAAATATTTTACTAGTTTGAAATTTATAATTTAATTATATTTCTGGGTCAAACTCCATCCTCAGTATGTTGTTTGTTTCTTTTTTTTTATCTTTTTCTTCTTGACATGCAACATTGGATAAAAAAAAAGTCAGTAGTAAAGATCCGCGTGTTGTCTTTCATCGGTTGTATTTTGAAATGTAGGGAACGGTGAATTGACTAGGCGATATTAACATCAGGGGTGTGAGTTCCGTTACAGACGCGGTGATTAAATTTGAAAAATAAAAGAATCAAAATACTAAGGATGAAGTTTAACTCGGAAATATATTTAAATTATGAATTTCAAACAAGTAAAATATTTATTTTCGTAATACTGCGTTGTAATTTGACTTTCTAGCGCACTTGAAGCATTTTTGTTTAATTCTATGTAAATATTTTTTATTTATTAAATATTTTTATGTGGAAACGTGTTTCTGGATATCGAATAACAAGGATCGAACTCGTAAATTTCCAATCGGCAACTATATATATATATATATATATATATATATATATATATATATATATATATATATATATATATATATTACTTGTTGCAGTAATTACATATGAATGAATAACATAAAGCTAATTTAGATAGCTCAGCAATTAAATACTGGCGCTATACATACTTTTCTTTCACGATACTATTTAGTATGTATATATCCAACGACATTGACTCATTTTCAACAAGATTTTTATTTATTGGTCACAACATTACGTATAGTTGTTACAGCCGCCAGTGTTGACATATAATTATATGAGCATTAATATATAATAATAATTAGTAATAAATGCTGATATTTACAACTAGAAATAAAAGCAGGTTTAAGGCTCCTAAATTTCGTACTAGAATTGTCCACAAGACTCGTGGCACAGTGGTTAGAGTACTGGGAAAAATCAATTGGAAAAGTGATATTCTCCTGAAGATTGAAGGTTCAATCTTCAATGTGGGCGACCGAAATATACATTTGCGAATTACCTAGGACCTCTATCCAGTCATGACTGACAGAACAAGAGGTAAATAAAGGGTTCCGTTCCAAATTCCAGCCAGAGTTTTACAGAAATATACATGAGTTCGACAAGATACACTTGAAGAAGGTCTGAGGTTATATCGACCGAAACCTTGTGAAAATCACACTCAAGATGAGAACAGTAGTCTGATGAATAGTAATACAATAATATTCTTATTCATTTAATTATAACTTGCACATTCTAATATTAGGCTTGATCATAATGTTAGGGGAAAAATCAATATTTCAAAATTTATCTCAAAAGGTTGAAACAATTGTATGTAATGTTTTACAAATACATGAAAAACTTTCCGAACATGAGTAAATATTGTTTATATATATATAAATATATATATATATATATATATATATATATATATATATATATATATATATATATATATATATATATAATGATGAGAATAATGGAAATTTTATTTCGACGAAAGAAACTTTAGAAAGAAAAAATGTAACAAATCATGTTATGTGTTCATCAACGTTTCGTCTTTATTACGAGTCTTTATCTGATTTTTTCTAGATTAAGGAAGCAAAACACGAGTACATATATACATATCATATCATATATAGTATATATATATATATATTTCTGGGAGAGCAAATTACTGCAAAATATATAATTAAAACTGATTTTACAAACAATCCAAACCCATGGACTACTATCACAGATATTTTCTGTTAAAATATGTAGGGAAAAACCTTTGGTCAAAGACACATAGATTAATCTATCATAATATGATAACAAACAGGCCGTTGCCTAGATGTAGTAAACTGTCAGACATACAGTAATGTAGAATATTAAAATCCGTTTCCGAAAACTAAATTTCACAAAATTTGTTTTAATTGATGCAGCATCTTATATATATATAAAACCTCGAAGACAATTAGATCTCACAACATTTACATAATCCCACGAATATGACGCGAAAATAAACTCATAATCCTGCAAGAAATGTTTATTTAGCGTTTTATTCATGGTTAGATACTTTTGAGGGTTAAACTCACAGTTACTATTCTAAAGATCATAATCTCTGACTACATGAGACATTTTGCGTAATTCTAATTAAATGTTTACAATAGCATGCACATTTCCATTTGGTTTCAATATTGTACCCTTAATTTTTTAACGCTAATATTTACAATTATTGACATGAAAAAGCTCGCAATTATCAACGTCTTATTATAAAAAAAAATTATTTAATATTTCATTTTCAGGATCCGTTGCAAGTGTCTACACAAGTGACACAAATCTCCGGGTGTGTCACGACAATACGTACGTAAACCGCTAATATCATCTTTGTTGGCGTGAACACAGCCCGCTAATGTCGACATGAATGCAACTGTGTATATTTGACTTTTACCGCAACGGACACAACCAGCTAATATTATTTTATTTTGTCGACATGCGTAGAGAATTCCATGGTCGGCATGCGCACAGAACGCTGACGTCGACGTGCACGCAGCCCACCATTCTTGACATGTACGCATCTTATTAATATAGAAATGCATGCAGCGAGAGATTCGTGGTCGACAACGTATTCTTAACTGACTATATTAATCTGTTTTAACAGAGCAAACAGGTGGCGCTGTGTGCAATATAAAAAGAAAGGTCCGCGCCTCTAGAGTTTCAACTTAATGGTAACACATGCTAATGGAAATTAAATGCACATATATACGCAATATATTGTTTCTGAAATTTTTAGATGAGTCTTGATTATTCATGCTATTTATATTCATCGGACTACTACCCCTATTTTAGTGATATTCTCACAACGTTAAGGTCGACTTAACCTTAGACCTTCCTCAGATATATATCGTCGAACTTAGATATCTTTCTATCGAATTCAGGAATCTTCACGGAATTTCAAACGACATAATTTATTTAATCCAAGGAGGTAGTATGTTCTCGTTCTATCAGCCATGACAGAGAGAAGTCTTAAGTAATTCGCAGTTGTATTTTGCATGTTGCTCTCACTGAAAATTGAACTTTCGACCTCCAGACAATGTAATTGGGTTTTACTCAGTATCATATCCACTAGGCGACGTGTACCTTGTACAATTGCAAATTGATAATGACTCCTACCCAGTCATATCTGACGGCGCAAGAGCACGTTACAGTCATGGATAATATAAAGGGTTCGATCGGAAATTCTGTACAGAATACTGAGTTCAACAGAAAGATTACCGAGTCCGATAAGATTCATTTAAAGAAGGTCGAAGGTTACATACATTGAAACGTTGTGAAAATAACATTCAAGATGAAAACATTACTGCGAAGAATCCAAATAATCGGAACACGTATGCAATATACGAAAGTTTATTAAATGTCGCCTCGGTTGAATGAATGTTCTTATTATTGAAAGGGTGATTTTTATTGAAGAACTAGAAGGGTACCGCGAGGTTGCCGAAGATTGAATGATTGCCTACTCGGGGATCCAATGCGATGCACCTGGAGAAATCTTCGTTTTTATCGCAGTGACTTAGTTCACAATACATTTTAGTTTACATTGCAGTGTTGATTTTATAAAATTATATATATAATGGCTTCCAAAATACCATGCTTCAATTGTGCTCTAAACAAACATTCCTTTCCAACGCGCCCTTGTCATATCAAAGAACTTAATGTTGATATTATATACCTTGCATTACTAATTGTGCAGTGATAATGGCTTGAATTTAAGTTTAAAATGAAAGTACAGTACCGTTGTAAAAGTGTGCTTTAAACAGAAATATTAATTTTAACGCGCGCCTGTCAAGAACCTATTTCTGATTTTATATGTTGGGTCTTTCAGCTTTTATGGTAATACAACTTTTCAAATGCACTTGTAATTTTAGGCTGTGTAAGTTGTTAACTTTGGTCAAAATCGCCTGCCCCTTCTTTCATCGGATCATTTCGGTTATCGATACTTATCGAAGACATTCCGACACAAAACTTATCTAAGAAGACTGCCTAGCGCATAAAGTACCTCCGTGTTAAATTTAATAAAATTCGACCTAAAAGTTTTGGAGTCCATAGCAAACTAACAACGTTCTTTTTATATAATAGTAGAGATGTGTGAACAAAAGAATGCACGTGTATATGTGTGTGCACTTCAGATGCTCGTAATTGTATGTTTATTGAACCAAAGCAAATAATTAGATGTAGGCGGAGCGTCAAGGGTATCGTCATCTCCATCAACTAAAAAAATATATAATTTGAATCAATTTTTGAAAGAGGAAGTTTAAAAAAAAATGAAAGAAACGAATGTCGGAAACGAGCTGATGATGCGTATTAAAGACGAACCGAAGTAAGATAAAAAAAAATAAAAAAACAACAAAAAAAGTTTTTTATTTCTAATTTTCGTTTTATTTATTTATTCATTTTTAACTTCTTGGCCACGAAAGAAACTCAACAAACGCTTGTTGGGAGAAAATGTGTACCTTTGTTTGTTCGACTGGTTTTTAAGTAAAACACTTTAATCACCAACAACGTTCGTAATTAGAGGGTACGCTTTTAAAACGATCACTTTGCTGTGGAGGCTGAGATGCTAGGTTCGTTTGTTCCTCATGTTTACGTTTCGCAACACGCGTTCAAATTTAAGACTTTGACTCTTTTTTTTATATTTTAAATTTATATTCCAGAAATCTACGGGAAACATTTGTTACGTTTATTTTTCTTTACATACAGAGTCTGGCTCTTGTAGAAATGTTGGAGCTCCGTCTTAGCATCCTAATTAGCACTGCGTCTATCGTATCCCGTATCTCAAGGGTTCTTTCGACCAAATTTGAAGCATTTGTAATTGATATTATTGAAGTCTATTAATGATTTCTATTATTTCTTTTTTCTTTCAATGAACAATAAAGATAGTTTATTTCAATAAGTCCTTATTTACTCGCCTCTACACGATATTAGATTAATGTTTGTATTTAGTCAACATTTAAATGGTGTGGGATGACGTTATTATTGACACACTCTTGCCTTCAAGGAGATCTACTAGTATTTACATAATATATTTATGTACATATTTAGAGGTTTCCAAACTAAATTAATTGCAATTATTTTTACCAAACTCGGCTGTATTTACTCAGCGTTACTCGGCTGCAGACACATTTCTGATAGCTAGTTTAAATAGAAATTGTTAATATTATAGTCATATATATACATTTTATTTTAGTCATTTTATTTTTTTCATCATTTATCTTATAATACTCTGTGGACCTCCGGATGTCCTTGCTTGCTTTCTTGGAAATAGCATATATATATATAAAGGATATATAAGGGTGTAAATCCAAATGTCTTAACAAATTAACCGACTTAAACGTATAATTGTATATTTTCGAACGACATGTTTCAATTTTGTAAAATTTGAGCCTGTAGCAGCTATTTTTGTACCAGCTAAAAAGCAAATCGGGTTTGTTCCACACTGACACACACATATCCCATTTATGTCTAGATAGAACTCCTGCACGATTTTACCGTTAAGAATCAGCGAAAGAAATTCTTAAATAATACATAAGTTTTTAAATATAATACATATCTGATAGATAAATGTTTTGGTTTCAATTCTAGCTGATGGCATTCAACTAACGTTTCCTTTTAACATTTTTTGCAATCACTAATATATATTGGGTACAATATGACAGTCAATTGACTCTATAATAATAGATACGGAATCTACATACATTAAAATACTATATTCAAGAGTATTTTGCGGCCGGACAACGTCGGGCAGCGTGCTACTATTAAGGAAAACTGATAGAATTTTTTAATCGTAGTTACTTATTGACGAAAAACACTTGACCATTGCAGACACAGCTATAAACGTTTTACGTATTTTGTGAACAAAGTAATTGATAAACAAAATACCTTGCACATCTCAAAAAAGGAAATCCAAAATTGCAAAGTGATCATGCACTGACTTCTAATATCTACAGCTCGTCTGCAATTTCAATTTACGGTCGATAAAAAACAAGAATACGCAAAATGTAAACAATTCCTAAATTCATGACAATGTTTGTCTATGTGAACGCATTTAAAGTCAGAATACCACTACTGGATCCTTGTTTCTGACGGGGCACATTCTAATCAGCGTTTATTAAGCCGTTTCCTGTCTTGAGCGACATCTTTCATCATTAATTCACACTTTATAAACTAAAACAATCTGAAATTTAAAACAGTAGTCTCAATTAAGTTATTGTAATTTTTCAATTAATACTTACCAACTAAAGCCAAATTTTGATAGTGCCATTTGATTTTAGTATTTACTATAAGTATATCGATTTTCCTTATTAGTGGCGCCGTCTATAAAACAGATACAAGACTTATTGAATGGGGTGTTTGTTTATCAAATCTTATTCGAGGCGGAGGTAAATTTCATTTAAAGGGATTACATACTTCAATGACATTTAAAAGGTGGAAAATTGTCAGCCTGAAAAACGCAAATACTATATAAACCCTATGTAAATTGAAGTGGTTTGTGTGGTTAAGCCTCTATTAAGGGGTTTTAAAATTATTCGAATTTTCTTACATTGTACTTGATTTTCTATAATGTGACTTTATTATAAAGTAGTAACAATAAAAGGAACGGTGATCTTCTTCGCACAGCTGGGTATTTTCAATAAAAATAACCCCGATAAATATGACAATCTAAGGAAATTTAAACAAGTGTGGTATTATTTTTGCACAATTTAAAATTCAGACATTCAATAACTTGAAAGATAATTTTCGTTTTCTCTATTTAGAGATAGATTATCAACAGAGACTTCTTAACTAATTAAGTTTCCTCGACTAATAAGAACATGGATGCCACTTCATCAGCGTCATAATATTTTTTAAAAAGTACTTTTTATCTCCAGCTTATCATTTCAAGTTGCACACAGTTCCACTGTTTTGATGTTGTTCCTTATTTTTAGTTACCTCTCTCAGACCAGTTTATTACTGATAGTGACTAAAAAGGAACAAACTCTTATTGGGGAGTTTAAGAGAGAAAATCTATAAAAACTATCAGTTTGACGTGCACATATATTGCCATTATATTGCACTTAATGCAACACATGTTTAATCATGTTTGCTTTTTTTTACTCTCTTTAGCGTCAACTCTCGCGGAATGAACATTATCTAATTCATGTAATACTGAAATTAACAGCCGACGCCACTTACTGAATGGAGGAGTCGTAGGTTAATTAAACTCACTATATTGTGTCGACTTTGGTCAGCTGCGTTTATATCAACTCTAGCGGGCTGCACGTGCATGTCAACCTTTTGAATGCATCTCTGTTGGTGATTTATAGGCTGCAATCCTATTCGACATAACACCAACAAATTTCGCTTGAAGTATCAAAGAGATCTGTAATAGGGTTATAAGTTAATACTCATTTTTCTACTACTACTACTACTACTACTACTACTATTAATAAACATTTCGAGCCTCCAAAATATCTGTTAGATTTGAAGCAAGATTAGCAGGAAGCGTAGTGGGGTTCCGGGTAAATCATAGAGGATCAACCCCAATTTACTACAGCAACTGCTATTGATAATGATAATCGAGAAGATAAATTAAAAATTAAGGACTCTAGTTATAGGCTTGAAAAACATAAAGCTGCTACTACGAATAATGTAACCAGTAAATTCTTGCAGCCTCTAAATTTATGGGTAAGAACTGAACTACATTAGCACAAATGCCATTGGGATTCCATGTGAATGGTATTTCGACACCCACTATTTCATATGCTAATACTAACACTGATAATATTGAATGGATAATTAAAATAAATAATAAAATAAATAAGGCTATATTTTTAGCAGAAATAAAGCTACGAACACTTTCCCTTTTACTTACGGAACCATTATATCGTCTTGGTATCAAATTTATTGGAGATTAACAAAAATGTGCTCGATTCAGTTGCATAGTTTTGCTAGTATATATAATGTAAATGTCTAGTTTGCTAATAAACTTCTAGTTTACGTAGTTAGTGCATCGCTACAGGAGGGATTAATGTTTGGGGGATTGCTGCCTGACAGCAGAATAGGTGCCGCAATATTCCACAAAAGAATGGATTTTATGCATGGGAGGGTGGCATAATCGCTACAGAATAGATGATACACTAACGCCCTGAAAAAAGAGAGGATAATGCCTAGGTAGATTAGCACACGACTACATAACAGATAATATAATATCCCCACTGATTTGTCTGACATAGTGAACAGTATCGACAAGATGGGCCTAATGTTAATATCATTAAAAAAAAACGATCATTCTTATAATGTAATAGCACATAATTCTTGGCCTTCGAGCCAGGATCTCTTACCTGCAATTTTTGTTTTCACCCCTTCCTCTAAATTTTACCCATCTTGGAGAAAAAGAAATACAAACTAACCTCCATCCCTTACCCACAAAAATTTCTTTTCTCCATTCACCCCCATCTAGAGGGCATCCCCACCTAGAGACTGACCCGCAGAAGTGAGGTTCCTTTTACAAACCTAGTGGAACGGGCAGTCTATCAACTAGACGGGGTTGGGAGGGTCCTACTAACCACCTTTTGTTTTTTCTTCCCCCGCCCTCGACACAAATGAATTATTGTACCATTTTATTGTTATCTTTTTTTGTTTTTACACGTCAATAAAAAATGTTTTAAAAATTGGGAGTTAAGTAGGACGTCCCCCAATATGAAAGGGTGAATGCGGTATTATGGTGAAAGAAGATACTAGCTGGGAGAAACTTTTGACTTTGTTTAGTCCTGGAGTGACAAGGATGACCAGCGACCCCCACAATCCCCCCTTTTGAGTTGGCCATGTGCCTAAGTTTTTTGTTCATCGTTGATTTTGACTGTATTTTTTACATGAATAAAAGATTTAATATTTCAAAGTGTAGTATCTGTTCCGGCAGATACTGCAAGCAAAGACCAGATGTGGGGGCAACCCCACATACCTGACTTTTAACCAGCTCCCATTTCCCACCTCTCGGGAGCTGGTCCCCTTTTTCCCTTCCCCCTCCCTTCACTCCTCACATTAAAAATTGGCCTTGTGTCTAATTTGCTCGGTGGGGGAGCAAATAAATACCATCTGTTCCGGCAGATACTGCAAGCAAAGACCATATGTGGGGGAAACCTCACATATAAGACCTTTGTCAATGTAGGGGCAACCCTTCATACCAATTGTCACTATCCAGCTCCCCTACTCCCCGGGGAGTTAGTCCCCATTTTCCCTTCACTCCTCACTTTAAAAATCGGCCTTGTGCCTAATTTGCTCAGTGGGGGAGCAAATAAATACCCCAAAGTGTAGTATTTGTTCTTCAGATATACACTTCAATTTCTTGTTCTCTGTCAGTGGAGGAGAAATCCTTCCCGACTGAGACAATTTTTTTTATTTTTGTTCCTTTTCTCCACATTAAAAAAACGACCGAGGTGTCTAACTCTGTCCCGTTGGGAGGCATTGTAAATAGGAATAACACATAAGACATGATAGTTTAAAGTCGTTGTTTGCGCATTTGGTGAAAACGGTTTTTGTCATTATCATGGGTAGAAAATACCAGCAGGGATACTTGACGTTACCCGGGATTGAATAATGATCAACAAATGTTTCACACTCCCATATTTTTATTGTCATCCAAATCGGTGAAATCGCCCATTTTTCAATCAAATCGATGGATTACCTGCTCTGATTGAAGACCTATTGCGGGGCACCGGAAAGAAGCTTTACATACCCCCCTCAGTGACTTAATTCACAATACGTTGTAATCTATATTACACTGAATAGGATCTGCTGTTGATTTTATAAAATTAAGTTTTGCTTTAATTAAAATGTATTATGCAAAAGTTAAGTATCATGCTTCACTTGAACTGTAAACAGAAAATACAATCATTTCGGACGTTCCCCTGCCATACAAAAGAGCGTACTGTTGATTTTATATGCATGATTTTACTGCTTGTGTTGTAATAAAACTTATCAAATGCAATTTTCATATTAGGCCATGTAAGGTGTTAACTTTAGTCATTACCAATAGAAAAATGTAGGTATGTTCTATTTTGTACATACAGATAGATTCAACATTATTTGAACTCGGCATGGCTGATTGAATAATTCACAACAGAATCCATGAAGTCAATTCGACAAAAAAGTAATATTTTCCTTTTTCCCCGCTTAACACTACTCCCTTTCCCTGCCTCGATTATATAATATATGCTCGCTAATTCCTCTTGTAAGCCATACTAACACAGGCGAAATGTAAAAACACAATAAAAATCAATAGCCAAACAAAAGCCGCTTCTTTAAAACACACAAAGTTAGGAACAGGCATATGTTGGTTAAATATGCTTTCCCTCTTTCGGATGAATACACGGCAAACAGTGCAGTTGAGATGCTGCCACACCCTCGTTACATTATAATGGGATCTTCCATGACTAGTTTGCCATTGTACATAAGACTACTTTTTTTCACAAAATCTTATATTTAAAAATTTATTGCGAGGTATTGCAAATCATATATTACAGCCTTGACAAAAGATAAAACCCACTTCGGCACCTACTGGTTAAGGTCCTTTTCTCCCCCTCCCCCCAAAATCTTTTTACTCATGGAAGAGGCGTTGCTAATCTTTCTCTGCTGTATTCTTATTTTAATGGACGGTGCTCGACTTAGCTTAAATCTATGGCTCATTTTCGTAAAACAACCAAAAAACGTAAGCCCGTAAAAGCTGTCAACATTTCCTCCTCTCTCTCTCTGTCTGTCTCTATCTGTATCTTCACCATTGTCTCTCCCTCGCTCTCTATCTATATATTATCTATCTCTACCTCCCTTTCTAAAACTAAACGAAACTTCCATGAGCGTGGTTTCTTTTAAAGAATTACCCCTTTCTATGAAATGGTACCAACAGACTACAACATAGTTGTTTTCAAGTCCAATGTAAACAAATTCTTGTTTAGCCTGCCTCTTACATAAACAAGTTCTGCGCAGTCACCGCCATTATTACCAATCATTATGTCGTTGACTCGACGTCCACCTGACGCTTATTTTAACCCTTATCCTCGAATGACTTTTGCGCCTTGATAAGAGGTTACACCTTACTTAAAAAAAAGAGAGACATATACGTGACCCATTGAGTTACTAGTGCTTTCATTATTCTACTTTAATTTCTCTCGGAAATCCTTAAACTTTTACATACATTTGAATGCATTTTTTTGCTTAACTAAATCTAATAAGTGTCTAAACTTCTATATTGCCATTAATTATTTTGCATACAGCTCATCATTTGAGATCACTCACTGAAAACAACCGGTGGTGTTCCCTTGAGTCTGAATGACAAGAAGTTTTCCTTTATTTCTAGTACTCTCTATATCTTTCCATAACAATTTCAAATTCATTTGCGTTATCACATCAAGCTCTTGCCACTGATATCTTTCTGCTAATATCAATTGGCGTGCACTAAAAGTTGGGTGGTAATAAGCCTCTTCAAGTGCCCAGATTCCTTAGCACTAATCCAGTGGAGTATACTGCTTTCTCTCCTCAATATTTCTAACCACTACACTTATTATTTTTATTGGAGGAGTTAGTTAACTTACATTTATGTTTTTCTTGGGTCTGTGTGATGTTCTATTATTTTCTTTGATTTCTATTGTAGTTTCTATATGACGGTTTCATGTGGGTTGATTTCCGCATTCGAGGGGTTTCCATAAAATTTCAACTGCTTTCAGAATTACTGTCTGTTGTATATTCACAGTCTTCCCATTATTATTATTATCAATATCATCATCATCATAGTAAAATGGGCGTATTTTGCAATCTAATATGCTGGGGGGGTATGGGGCTCGTTCATACATACGTATTTAAATTAAAATGAAAACAGTGTCGCTCACTTTCTAAATGCTTACAGAGACATTAAACTATTAGAGAGCAGTCGAATAAATGTTGACTGAGAAGAAGCACGAGAGATGCATACATAGTTCCTATTTACAATGCCTCCCCACGGGACAGAGTTGGACACCAAGGTCGTTTTTTAACGTGGAGAAAAGGAACCAAAATTTAAAATTGTCTCAGTCGTGAAGGATTTCTCCTCTACTGACAGAGAACAAGAAATTGTAGTGCAGCATCTGAAGAACAGATACTACACCGTGATCTCGGCCCAAAGGCATACATAGTTAAGACACATAGTTGTGTGATGGTTCAGTTAATTGCAAATTACAACTACTTGAACTGATCCCTAAAGATTATTTTTTCAAACATAACTTAATTGCAAAACTATATATTTTAGCATATTTTGTGGTATGAAAGTACACACACACACACATACACACACACACACACACACACACACACACACAAAAGGCCTTAGAAAACGAATGGCGATCAGTTAACATTTAATAAAAAACATATTGTTCTAAATTTAATCGTTTTAAAACCTTTCTATTCGCCGAAAACAAGGCACATTTTCATTGAATTTTAATGTTGATAGACCAGATATATACGAAGCAACCTACGTGGGGAGTTTGACAGCAGGAATAGATATAGAATTTGTAAGAATATAAGTTTCTGCGAATAGTCATTTCGAACCGTTTGCCGCAATTACGCATTAATTTTTTTTAATATTTAAGAAATAAATTTACTGTTAAAACGGCTCTATGTAAATTTTCTGATAGCATACGAAGGGTTCCACCGTGTTGCTGAATCAATCAGTCCATGGACTGATTGTAAGTTAGACACACACTGCATAAACGTAGTGACATGTAAGCAGTCAGGCAACGCTGTAACGGGCGCACCAAGGTCCTCTTGCCTGCTTGCTTGCCAGCCACTCTCCGACCTGAACTCAGTCCAACCATCTGTTGCCAGCAACCTTAGCTCAAGAAGATGGATTATTTATGTATTAGCAAATTCAAATAGGAGATGGCTTAGGTGGGGCTGGAAACGGTAGTCGGGGTGGTGCTGTTAGTACGGCTGCAAGCCGGGCTAGGCTAGGCACGCACATATTCACCGGAGATGAACACCAGAAGCAGAGTGCCTCTACTGCCGCCACCGCTGCTGTCTAGAGCCCGGCTGATGCGCCGAGTCGGTGGGTGTGGGTTGTAGAGGGCCACGGCCTCGTGTGCACGAGAGGGGTACGGCTCAGCGGAGAAAAAAGGGGTGGTTGGGGGCATGGGGTATGTGTATTGAGTGAGCCCCCATGAGTCACCCAGCTGATGTGTCTCCAATGGAGAGGGTGGGTTCTCGAATATATAAGGGGGAAAGTGGGAGAGGAGCAATAACTCTGGTGAGAGAGAAAAATAGAAGAGAAGATCAATTTAGAGGAGAGTATAGAGTTGTGAATTAGGAGAGTAAGAATTTGGCGGCGAGGGGGGAGGCGTGATCGAGGAGGCGCAGTGATGTAAGGAGCGGAGAGATTTGGGGGACTGAACAGAGGAATGGGTTAAAAGATACAGAATTGCGGGGCCTCTGCCTAGGGAAAAAAGAATGAAAAATGGAGAAAGGAAGATTGTTTGAAAGCAGAGAATTGTAAAGATGCATAGGAAGAAAAAAGTTAAATGGGTAGGGGAAAGAAAAGGCAAAAAATATAAGGGAATATGAGATAAAAATAATAGTCATTCAAGCTATAAGGAATAGGATTGAATTTGGGGACATCAGGGGTGAGGAGATACAGAGCTACATTGATCAGCTACCTCCATTTTCTGTTAAACTACAAAGACGCACTTACACACACACACACACACACACACACACATACACACAAACACACACACACACACACACACACATATATATATATATATATATAAGTGGGTATGCAAGCATAGCGTTCATAATAATGCATGTTTTGCCTTTCTTTCAATTTGTCCACTTGGCATAAGAATTACTCTTTGTATTAGAAAAGAGTACTTTCAGTAATCAGTAACGCGAATTTAAACAAAAAGTAATTAGCACTTAACGCCTTTTACTTTCGGAATGGTCTAAATTGTTAAGAAGTCCTATTCATATTACTGATCAGTAAATTAATCTAGGAATCAGAGTGCATAACTTAGCGTTAAAGCATTCAACAGGTTTAAACATACTGAAATGTCGTGATGCAGCAAAAAAGCCGTCTATAAATAAGCGTTTCGTATATATATATATATATATATATATATATATATATATATATATATATATATATATGCGTGTTTTTATATTTATATCTGTATATGCTAAGGTCAACCTCAGGCTCAGTTCAGTTTTGTCAGAATATCGATACGCACTAAAGGATGCCTATGCGAGAGATTTCAGTGGCAAAAGTTTCGCAATCTCCAACAAACCTCTTCTGAGTCGACATTTTCAAGTGAACACATACAGCGCCTGGAATTTCCAAATAGTCACACATCTGGTACTGACCAAATTCATCGTTACTTAATTTCGGTGATCTGGAAAGAACTCGTGTGTCAAAGTCATGTCATATCTACTAAAATCATAGTCATATATATGCATTATTATCAAGGACGTATTCTTTAATGGAGTATTACAACACAGACAAACACACACATATATATATATATATATATATATATATATATATATATATATATATATATATAATAAGTTATAAAAATATATACATGGCAATTAAGCTAGGATCTGTTAGACTTATGCATAAACCCGACGAATCCTAGCGTGGATGAAACGCGGAATATTTTCTGTAGCTTAATTGCCATATATATTTTTATAACTTACTACCTAACTCTACCTATGTATTGAGCACTGTTGAAGTAAACATTTAAAGTTTACGCATAAAATTATACTTTCGTATATTAATTTATGTGATTAAATGAAGTAGCCATATATATATATACATATATATATATATTTATATATACATATATATATATATTTATATATACATATATATATATATATATATATATATATATATATATATATATATATAGAATAGCATGGGTGTTATTTATTTTGTATGTCACGCTTACATCCGAGTAACTGTTGTTTAATTGTTATTGATTCCATTTCTGTAATTAAATAATTTTACCAAAAATTCTTCATAAGTTTTTACTTCGGTTTCGATTATAGCTGATGCACCCAAGTCATATAAGTATATATATATATATATATATATATATATATATATATATATATATATATATATATTTAATCGCAACTTCATAATATATAAAAATCTATAGAACATTAACTCTATAATAGTATATACGAAATCTGCAAAAATTAAAATATCATATTTAAGCGTACTTTACGACCGGGCTACGCCAGGCGTCCCTGCTAACTTAGATAAATAGTCTTGCAGTTTTAACAAAAGAGCTACAATATTTTCAGAGTATGTTCATTTACGCTGAACATCTACAGAATGCCAACATCAATATATTACCTATGGAATTTCCACAGGATCCCACTAATATACATATAATTTTCAGTAAATTTTGATTGAGTATGTCTGCCATTTGCTGGAATTGATTGTAAAGTATCTGAATCTAGAAGTTTTAATCTCATGCAAGACCAAACCATATGAATACGAATTTATTTTTGCAGAAGGTTTGGATGGAAAACACTGATAATTAATAATAATAAAAATGTAATCCTGAATTTATATTTTAAGCCTGTGCACAGACATTTGCACATTGTCAAAAACGAAAAAAAAAACAAAAAACAAAACAAGAACAAGAAAACAAAAGAGAAACAAAGAAGAAGGTTATGGAGTTCAAACTGAAGAGATTAGTCTCCGTCTTATGCTTGGTGCACGTTTCGGCTGTAAAAGCTTACACGTATTGCATTGTTTGACGACGACCTTCCCTAACCGAATTATTTTCATAGCGACCTCTTATTCATCGTCTCGCTTTCTCTTTTTGTTCACAAAAAGCCAACAGTTTGAATCTTGTGCCCCAACATGAAAGCAGTAATGCGCATAACATATTCACCATCACCACCACCACAACACGCATACAATAGACATACTGCGAATAATAAAGCCTCAACATGTGTCTGTTTCACCTCGATCTTACGTCCGATCACCACCGTAACAGGTGACAATAAATAACGAATGGGACGATAAGTGAGGGGATAAATAGAAAAGTACCCTTAAAAAAAAAGTATTTGAAGATTACGCGTGAATTTGCACTGTTACTTCAGTGACCATCGAAAAATTAAAGTTTATTAAAGAAATGTATATTTCTACCCTGCGAATAAAGTACAAGAGAAATACAATTAATTACACTCAAAGGATTACAAAAAAAAAAAAAAAAAAAGAAAAAGATTTCTTAGTTGGAGTGCCTGAAATAGTGGGTGAATGCCTGGCATCCGGTAGGATGTTTCATCCCCATAACAAGTAAAACGATTAGAAAATTGAAACAGAAGAGAACTTGAATGCCTACTACATGCCATTCAAGTTCTCCCAATAATGGCTAAGTTCTCGTAGTACAGATGTTTGACAAGGCAAGCTGGGATGAAGATATTTTTCTTTGCAAGTAAACCCTGACTAAATATTAAAAATCACATAGTATCCACATCCCAAATAAAGTTTCCTCCAAATGGCTAAGCAACACAAGCTAAAACGAGGAATGATGCACCTTCTTCAGGAAAGCTACCTCAAGTAATAGCACGAAGCTGGATACTTCATAATCAAACTACATGAATTATTGTCCTGTAATCCAGCAGGGCCAAGAGATCAAGAATGGTAAACTATAGCATATTTAAATGGTTAATCTCGGATGGGAAAATATGTTCTCAACTTCTTTACGAACTCAGTTTTTGAGATGTAAAAAAGAACGTTAATGGAACATTCGAATGTCTTGTTTGTATAGAGAACAAGTGTTCGCCAGAGGAATGGGGGCCCCTTGATTTTTGAGAACTTCGAACAATGTAACATAAAACATACGGGAAAAGCGTATATCTATTGTAAGTATATATATATATATATATATATATATATGTGCATATATATGTGTGCATATATATGTGCATATATATGTGTGTGCATATATATATATGTGCATATATATGTGCATATATATATATGTGCATATATATATGTGCATATATATATATGTGCATATATATATGTGCATATATATATATGTGCATATATATATATATGTGCATATATATATGTGCATATATATGTGTGCATATATATATGTGCATATATATGTGCATATATATGTGCATATATATATGCGCATATATATATGTGTGCATATATATATGTTCATATATATATGCACATATATATATATATATATATATATATGCATGCGTGTGTGTGTGTGTGCGAGTGTATAGTATATATATATATGTGTGTATCTATATTAGTCTAGACGTGTTGTTAGAACAGACGGAAAAGAAAGCATGTTTTGCCCGGGTTTGCAATCATATTCTTTTAATACTGCATCGAACATATGTATTATAACAATACACACACATGCAAGGGAGATATGAATGCATAATAACTACGCCATGTGTGCATTGGCCTCAGCATTTACGCAACAACTACGTTAAGTGATGTAACAGGTTAAAAGAAAGGGCGAAGAGAATAATAAATCGTTGGATGACTCTGTTGAATACGAAGATGAGAAAGAATTAAGCCATTACCTTTCATGTTTGTTTGCTAATCTATTCAAAACAAGACAGTTTTTATTTGCCTAATTATCTCATAAACATCTAATGAATAAATTCGATGATATCATCAATATAAAATAAGTGTCTTTATATTTTCATATATTTCTATATGCCGCGATCACTGAAATTGATTGTTTTCTCTTTATAAATTTTGGAACAGTCGCTAGATGTGAACTGTTTTACTGCAGGCTTTATTTACTTTATATTGTTGGAAAGGATGAACACTGGTAGAACACCGTAATGAAAATAACGATACCTTAAACATTTTGAGAAATAAATCAATAATGAGTCAATTAAAAAAAAATCATATTTTTGTATTTCAAATGATTTTTGGAATATAATATTGACACGGTCTGCATTGAATTTTATTTAAAATAATAAAACATCAATTAAGTAATATTTCTTCAATTCAAATTTTTTTAATATTCTGTACGATTGAGTGTTAAATATAATTTTTCTAATTGTAAAATTGTTTAATTGATTTTGACGCAAATTAAAATAAGCGCCCTAGATGTAAGGTTTCCCAGCACTCTATCTTCATTTTAATATAGGTAGGAAAACCTATGTTCTGTTCAGGAAAATATTTTACCCGTCTTGGGACGAGTATTTTTCTAGTTTTTTTTTTTACATTTATATGTAGCAGAGTATTTTTCTAGTTTGTTACATCTCTGTAGCAGAACAAAACAGGTACGAATTTTCATTCTATTACTATTCGGAAAATCACATCTTTCAAGCGTTAAGTAAGACACTACATATTTCTAAGACAGTGACAAAAAGAGGGAAAGTACCAGAGAAAGAGAGAGAGAGAAAGAGAGAGAGAGAGAGAGAGAGAGAAAAAGGCGAGGTGGGGGCAAACGAATAGAGAGAAACATGAAAGAGAAAAGGATACAAGTTTTACCAGTTTCCACAATAGCATACCATACACAAGTATAGGCTTTAGTGTAAAAAAAGTTTCAGCGTCCCTAAAATAAATTAGTCGAAATTTATAAATACTTGAGCCTGCATAGAAAGTGAGGTCACATCAAGCAGTGCTAGAAGTTGTATTGATATATGTATAAAGAGGTGTTTGAAATCCAGATAAAGATTTGCGAAAATAAGTTTTGAAGCAGATGGAATGTTTAACATTTGATACGTTCACGGTTTATCGATTTATTTTTGTCCTCATTTGCGTATTTATTTTTTAAACCATGGGATGTATACTCTATCTTCCTTCAATGCTCGAAAATATCAGGTTGTTATAAAAAAAGTTGTTTTACTTAGTATGACATCTAAGCTTCAGCCTCTGTCTCATCGACGTAATGTAGCATCCCTCTGCTTGTTCTACAAGTATTTCAATGGTGAATGCTCTGACGAACTGCAAGCACTTGTGCCCCCCTCGACGTAAGTACCCCCGACAAAACCCGAAAAGCAGCAAAATCTCACACCTTCACAGTTGAGATCCCTAGATATAAGAGAGCCTTCTACTCCAGTAGTTTCTTCCCCATAACCGCTGGACTTTGGAATTCCTTTCTGACTGCCTGCATTCCCAACTGTACTGACACGCAGAAGTTCAAGTGTAACGTGAATCGACATCTTGCTGCCCAACTCCCAGCATAGTACCCCTGTAGCTTATGTCCCTGATAGTAGCCCCCTACATCAAAGTGGCAATGTGCCTTGTTTGGGGTGAAATTGCAATAAAAATATAATGAATCCATTTTCTTGACTATATCATAGAGTATATGCATTAAAGGATCGTTTCCTTTACAAGCCTCGCCCAACATATACGTACACAGATTGCGATAAACCATTCCATGATCCATTCCACAGTAGTGTTTATTTTGTATTTTTATAGATTAATCAAAACCTGACACATGTCTAAATAGAACGCGGAAAATTTATTCAAAATCATATACTCGCATTGCGCAGGATTGGCGTTTTTTACTTTTTTGTATTTTTTTTTTATTTTTGTTCGTTGATGTTTTTTCCGTCAGTGGCCGAATTTTTCTAAAAAAACAGAACTATTTTTTTGTTTTAAACGTTAAAAAATACTACAAAAGGAGATCAGCTAGGCTTCGAACTGGGATCATGGTGTATTATAGGGATTCTTTTAGTCTGGGGCAATTGTTATTGTTATTCTTATCCCAATCCAGAATACCAATTTCGGGAATTACACACAAAAAAATAAAAAAAACGACTGTGTATCTTATTCTGCCATCGTTTCGAGGCAACAATAAAGTGACAAAATCATAACATCATAAACAGGATTTGAACAATAAACGAAACTAAAGGTGTTTTATTGAAGTGACCCAAAGTAATAACGTTTATGATAATGTGGATACAAACGCACGGATATCATTAAACGATGCCTTAATGGTTATTAATGTCCTTATGTTGTTCCTAGACGTTTAGTCATTATAATCGTCGGCTTTTTTTTGTTTTTGTGTTTTTATTTTGTTTTTGTTTTTATTTTTTTGTTTTGTTTTTAGTAGTCAGTACAATGACCGGAAATTTTAAAGGGCCATTTGTTATATTCTGCATTTTAAGTTCAATTCCTACATTATGTGAAGCGCCTAGCTAAATGCTCGGTCTGATTCATCATTTGTGTGACGTTACTAAAACCACAATATAAATGCCACAAAGGGAAACGATCTCTGTTTTTAGAAACAGTTAAAAATTGTGAATACTGAATAATAAATCATATAATCCTGTTTTGTTTTAGGAACTAAAGATATTTTTACTCAATTATAACCCTAATCGAAATTAACCGTTTGCATGTCTAAAATTTTAGTCAGTTTTACATTTTTTTCGCGGCTTTCAAATCGTTAACTGACTGCCTCCGCCATTTCTGGGACAATTGCAAAATTCTGCATCAATACTCAGAATTGACTCCATAAGAACTCAAAGCCTTTGGGTGCCTATTTCTTACAAATATCGTTGAGGTATATTTTCTTTTAGAAAACCTATTGGTTTCTGCAGTAAATAGCTCGAAAGGTGTTGATATGACGTCGCGTAAGAAGTACATCTTCTTTGCATTCAACTACTTTTCTTCGAGAAAAGAAAAAATGGCGAACCAGGCAAATTTCTGGCTCTACGATCAATTCCCATGTTAACTGTCGAGTCAATTTACTGCTAATTAAACTTAATAACTTCCTAATTAGCTAAGCAATAAAAACTTACTGAAGAAGCAATCACCAAAAATAGAAAAACTTCTGGTAGATATTGGAGCGTACGGATGGAGTTAAAGAGGGACGGAATGACAGCATCTGGTTACGTGATTAAGGCATAAGCAAAAGCCAGACGACACAAAGTGTATGCATATATATATATATATATATATATATATATATATATATATATATATATATATACGTACGTGTGTGTGTGTGATCAACCCTTTTCACGTTATTTAATGTCGGATCCAGTGATTTTGAAGAACATTTTTTTTATAGAGCATATGTAAGTCGGTTTCTATTTCACCCATAGTTGGGACCCTAACAGGTACTACCAGTGGACCTGGGAGCAATGGCAATTAAAGGGTGGCTCCACGCTCCCCAAATCCCGCAAACTGGGGCCTCACCATCGGATATAGTTTAAGGTATATCCAGGGCCGGGAAGTAGGGGAGAAAAAAGAAAGGAGGAGGAAGGGGAAGGCTGTTGTTTTTGTGTTTGTAGAACATAATTAAGTTTTACAAAAGAGAATAGAAAACAAAAATCGATGTAGGTGCATTTCGTCTCATATATATATATGTGGGGGTGTATAACGCAATCTCAATATTCATTGACCAGCGATGCATTTATTGCCATTAACGGAGGGTTTGCACGTTTCCACAAAAAAGAAGCCACACTAAAATATTTTATAATGTTCTGCTCATTTATTTCCCTAATTTATTTTCTCCGCCTCTCGCACCTCCAACTTCACAAAGGCATTTGATAACGTTAGACTATGTGGTTAAGATATAGTTTGGGGGCATTGGATTGAATATGACGGTACACGTATCGACGGAAAACATTCATTTTCAGTTCCATAGAACGAGCTACCAAAACGCAATCGCTCTACGCGGATTTCTTAACAAATATAATTAAAGATCACACGAGTGACTGAAACACAGATTGGCGAGAGGTGTGTTTCCATTTTACCGCGCACACAAACACAAAAGTTCGTATAAAATATTGTTTTCCTTCCTTTCAATGATAATCAGCTTATTAAAAAAGAAAATAAATAACAGAGGACAGGTAGCAATTGTCTTTAACTTAAAACACGTGCAATTGTTTCAAACAACTTTATTTGTTTAAAAATAATATAAAAGTCGCAACCGTTTTCTTACAATAAATTAGGTCGAGAATTATTTTTAGGTTCTCCTGACTATGTCTTTTTGACAATATCTCTCGAACCTCGCTTCCGGTAAATGATCCGAATGGAACCCGGCGTCTTCTACAGGTCCGTGGTTGTTGGCGTGATGAGATATCTCTATAAATCTAACTATCTGTGATAGATAGATGGTAGTGTATCTATATACATCTATCTATAGGCATCATTTTCCTCGTAATTAATTTCTTGTGCGGGAAAATTAAACTATAGTTACACCAGATTAATTTTGATAACTTTTTAATTAATTCAAGCGCCCCTAATAGAAATCTTAACATGTAACAATTTTCGATGTTCTTAATTTAGTCTGATATATTTGAGGTTGGAAGTAGTATTAACTATACTGCTGTTCTTAATTTGTTTGGGATCATCTTTCAGATTTAAAAGGGTTTTTAAGTAAGACCTTCTTCCACTCTTTTCTGTTGTATTAAAGCCATACGTCAAATCTATAAATTATACACATAGATACGAATGAAGTAGATAGGGATTTCACAAAAACAGTTCTTACATATTTACAGTTTCTTTTCCATTCGCCGACGGTCAGCATTCGGAGACGTACGGATTAAATTTTAAACATGTTACACTGATTGATATATATTTCCCCAGTTCAGATAGCAAATATCTATAACATATATCATTATTTACGAATGACATGTGTCATAGAAGCTTCAGAATTCTCAAAGTTTCAGAGAAGCCATATAATATGTTAATCTAAAGGTGGACTTATTCTGCGTCAGACCTTTGGATGCAAACTGTTGACCGATTGATTGTCTAACTCATCAGCGAGAGGAAATAATATATAGTTGCCACCATTGACTGATCAGGACCTTCTGACTTATCTTCCTTATTAATGATAAGAAGAGTTTCTATTAAAGTATTCTATGGCTGTGTGGATTTTCTGACGTATACTTGCTAAAAATATCATTGATACCTAATTTTGAAATAACATTTGTAAAATCTGGCTATATAGCTATAAAAGTGAAATTGGCTGTGTGCGTACATTTCCCTACCAAACTACTCTGTCAATTTTCATTCTAATGACACGAGATTTGGCATAAGGGATATTGAGATCGGGTAAAACCTTTTTAATCGGTTTTCAGCCAGAAATTCTGCTCTCAGGGGGTCAAAGTTCAATGATTTGACATTTGAAAACATTACCAAACTCCTCCGACAATTTTGGGTCTAACCACTTGAAATTTTAGATGTACATTTCTTGGACATGGATCAAATATTTTAATTTGATTTGAGCCTAAAGCAATAAATTAAGGGGTCAGAATTAGGGGCAAAATTTAAAAGAAATTGAACTCTACGATCTCTACGAAATTACTCAGCCAATGTTTGGTTTAAACATTTGAAATTTTGCATAAAGTGCATTCAGACATAGTTTTGACCGAAAATTTGGCTGCCAAGGGGTCATGGTTTAGCAGATTTTATCTTTACGGTGTCTAGCAAACTATCCCGCCAATTTTGGGCCTAAACATTTGAACTTTTAAATAAAGCGTTATCAAACATGCGGCAAGCTTTGAAATTGATTTTGGGCGGAAAGTTTTGCTGCTGCTAAATGGTCAAAGTTGAAAGAGTTGACCCTTGCAGACTCTACCAAACTCTTCGGGTCAATTTATATATCTAAACACGTGAAATATTAGGTGTAGGTAACTTAGACATGAGTCAAACTTTTTAATACATATATATATATATATATATATATATAATATATATATATAATATATATATATATATATATATATATATATATACACATAGTTATGAACAGTACATAGGGCTCGAGCAAAGCCGGGCTGAACTGATAGTGAAGACTAGAGTAAACAATATCAAAACAGCAAGAAGCAAATATGAATAAGGTCGACACTGTAAAGATTTGTATTCGGTTCCAAAGAGTTCTGTAATTGAGCTTCCTCGAAATAAATGTTACTAATGGTACTCCCTGATGCAGCCACGGATCCTGTCTTTCAATATAATTGAAATAAATAGTATTATATCCAATAAGGTGTTTAACTACTCGGCATTGCCTGTGATCCAGTGAAATCCTTTCGTTTTAAATTTTTATGCGTTTATTGAACCTTTATAAAACTTATTAAAAATAAATTCTTAGATCTAAAGAGATAACAATTCTTTTATATTTCTTTACTTAAAAATATGAACATTTCCATATGTGTATTTTTCTCCGTCCAGAATTGAATTATTTTGATACTACTAATTGTTCGGTACATACTACATAATTATTAAAATAAAGTCGACGAAATGCTAATATTATAGCAAAACAAGACCAAATGAATATTAGCCATTCAGACACAAATAAAGCATAATTTTTTTTTAGATGGACTTGTAAAATTTCATAACATTATATTTATTTTTCTTGTATTTTAGATAACAGTTTATTCCGATTGTGTTCTGTTAGATTTTACTATTTTTTGTTCTAGTATCCATCCTAATACATTAAAGTATAACATTATATATTTTACTTGAGAAGACGTAACCGCTTATCATGGTCCAGAGGCTACTATAGAATAAGAGATAATAAGGGGCAAATAGATTTAATGATCAGTAATGGTGGAACTTGGGTAGAGCTTGTATTATTTAAGAAGATGATTAAACAGAATTTATTTATATTATATTTGATAATGACCAAGCTATGGTCAGCTGGGAAGCCCCCCCCACGTCTTGTGTTACACAGATGGAGAGTACTAGGCAAGAAACTCTGCTAATGGAATTTGCGTTAGATTTAGGCGGAGTTAGAACGTGAGAAAGTATTGACCGTTTTATCTAACCGAGTATTTATTGCGAACGTTTTACAAGAGGATGGACTATAGATTGCTGCTCAGTCGAGAACCTACCATAAAAGTAACAATAGAGCCGAGACCTCCAAACTCAGAACAGATACTACCCGGCCGGACGACCAGGCGGTTGCGGGTATTATTTGCTTCCCCACTGAGCAAATTAGGCACAAGGCCGTTTTTTACTGTGGAAAGTGAAAGAGAAAATGGGGACAAGGGAGTAGGGGAGCTGGATAGTGACAATTGGTATTAAGGGTTTCCCCTACATTGACCAATAACTGATTGATACAAGAGCAATGGTCTTATATGTGGGGTTTCCCCCACATATGATCTTTGCTTGAACTTTTGTGTCCAGCCCCGCAAGGGGGGGGCGAATTACGACCAGGCGGTTGCGTTTTCTTCGATTAGGTTCGCTTTATGTATACGGATAAGACAAACAAACACTCAAAAGGAGGGATTTTTTTAAAACTCGATCAAAAAAAGATAGAGACGATGTCCGTTTGCGAATCTGAGATATTACGATCTAGGAAGTATAAGAAAACTTCTCCTGAAATCTAATCGACGCGATAACCTCCAGCCTCAAAGCTTTTCGTTGACATACACAAACGTGCGTGGCCATTTTGCCTTTTCTATATTAGACTAGCCGGGTGCCCGGCGTTGTCTGGGTTTTTAGAGGTGTGTGTTGAGCAAAAAAAAAAAAAAGGTGGTAGTAGGCGGGAAGGCTCGAATCCGAACCGGGAAGGAGGAAAAGAACGTGCAAAAAAAAACCGTGGCGTATTTGCCGTTGCGTCTATCGCCAAACCAGAAAGTGGCGAAATTTTAAATAAAGGCTAGTCAATTGAAAAGAGGGAATGACTTTCGAAAATATCAGCGAAAAAAGCGACTCCTCCTTGTGGAAAAGTGGCCAGTTGAGGATGAAGGAATTAATGTTTTTAGCCAATCTGTCGATATTTGTCATCCGAAGGGTCGAGGTTTAAAACGATACCGATCTCGAGAAAATTCGTCGCCTCTGTCGAAAATTATAGGCTGACATACAAACGTGCATCCATACATGAATTAAACAGGTGAGCTTTATAATACGGATAATCTTGTCTTTCTTTAACATTGCTCCTTGATCATTTCTTTCGAACATTTGATAAATGTCTTTTTGTGATTTCTTCTATTTACATATAACAATCAATACCGCCACTGCAATGCGTTAGGGCTTCTTTTTTCTAGTTGTCGAGGCGAGTAATACTGTCTTAGACAGTTCATTTGTCTTAACTATTTGATTAGCGTTTTCTTGCTATCATATTAACTAAGGAAATCACATTTTAAGAAAAAAAAAAAAAAAAAGAAAACAAGTGTCACCCTTCTAGATTTTATTAATATATGCCGTTTTATTTACAAAACTTTCAAATAACCAATACTCTTTTATAGTTCATCAGATCTTTCAAA
>NC_136484.1:134128003-134168003 GCF_053919585.1 Euprymna scolopes
TTTTTCGTCATTACATTATTTCGCGTGCATTTGCTTACGTGCATGTGCGCCCTGTTTCAATTATGTCGCTTAAAATGAAATTGGAATTCGTGGAATGTTTTAATAGACGGCAAAGACATTTTTTGATAGCATGAATAGATTAGCTAAATTAATCTGGAGCAAGACACTAGATCCAATATTTTGAACCTTTTTTTTTTAGTTCATGTGATTAAGGGCGGTGGTGCTTGATCACCACTTCTGGGGAACTATGATTTAATATACTGCTTTGTTTTTAAATTAAAAAAAAAACACTGCTTTATGGTAGACAACAGATGATCCCTGAAATAACTCTAGGACTATTGTGAGTTTGAGAAAGCAGGTTAATACAGCGATTGCTGGTGATTAAATGATGTACTAACTAAAAAGGTTTAAGCGAATGATGAAAAATATAAAAATTAAACAAGTTTTTTTTATAGCTTTAGTTTCGACTGCAAATCATCTTAAGATGGAATCCACAGAGCTGATGAGATGAATGTGAATAGGAGCGAAAATGGAAAGTAGAATATTGAAACGTACACAGTAAAATACTCAATCAATTTTATCGAGTGGTAAGAGATTAAAAGTCAGTTAAAAATCTTAGTTTAAAAACCAACGAGGTCAATAGGCCAATATTAGCATTTACGGCAATTATACACTAAGTTATCTAATTTACAAAGTGCACTTAGGGTATTTCATGCGTATTTGTCATCATTTGCTCTCTCGTAAAACGTAAATAAATGTATTTTTACAGAACGCGTAGGTCTTTGTTAAACTAGGTTTTTAAAAGTACTTAATTCTGAACAATTTGACCCATTTTATATTAAATCCGATAAATATCTAATTTCAAAGAGTATGGCTTCAAAGTCGTCAATGTCAGACCACATAAAATGGTATTTACTTCAAAAAGGCTTTTAAAAGTTCATGAAATTTTATTATTTACTTTTAATAAATATAATATATGTAATATTGTTATTAATATATGTCGTAATATAGGCCTCAACAAACTTTTACTTAAGGAAACTCTACATGACATAGCAGAAGAGAAAGAGTGAGGGGGGGAGTTTGTGTTATAGTAATTTATTTTTCAACCAGCATTGTGTCAATAGAAATACACATGCATAAAGTTGCAAGTTATATATAGCTTAGCTAAATAAATCAGCTGGTTGAGCTTAAAAATAATTGAAAATGAAGTATCGGGGAAACGCCGGGTAGGTTGTAAAATACGCTTAAATATATGTTAATTTATATAAATTGCGTATTTATTATTATTATTATTATTATTATTATTATTATTATTATTATAGAGCCAATTCTCTAGCGATTATAACACCGTAACGTATATACATTAGTGATTAAAAACTTTTTAAAAAAATACTGCTTGTGTGCCATCAGTTGGAATCGGAATCAAAATATATCACCAGCATCATTCGTTACCATATCAACTGAAGATAGATTGACATCGAAATTTTACAAATTAATCGACGTATAAATATATTTTGCACATACGTTGGGGAACACTTTAATTCGACTTACACCGCCCAGTTTCCATTAAAAAAAATTTTTATCAGCTATTTTACTGGCTATACACCAAAAATAAATTGTTTCACAGGTCCGAATTTCCCAAATATCAAGCATCAACCTGTAGACGAAAAGTTGATAGTGTAGTTTAATATAAACCGTTCTGAACACAATGCATGCAAACACGTTCACTTTTATAATATATATATATACATATATATATCCCATTCATATTTTATGAAGTACGTCTTAAATGCGTTTCATTGAATAGAGGAAACCTACTAAAGGACCCATCAGAGGCAAGAATATATCCCTCAGAAAATAGTTTGAAATATTTTTTCTTGGAATGGAAATGGTTTATTTACTAAGAAAAATGTTGATAAATTGGAATGAAAATATTTTAAGTTTGCAGAAACAAAAGCTCTAAACAAAACGTTATTATTCCAGTGTATTTATCACAATGGAAATCAATAGAATTCAACCCACGTATGTGAAAGCAGTCTTTTACTGTCATATTATATCAGATTATGTTATATGTTTGTGCTTGTATGTGTGTGTGTATATATATATATATATATATATATATATATATATATATATATATATATATATATATATATTACTAGGGCTATTACTTTTGTAAAAAGCATAAAACTGATATTGTAAATGTATTATATTTTATTTTTATATTTCAAGCGATTAGAAATGTCGAAAAATGCAAGGAAATAACTACAAATAATTTAGAATAACTTAGCTATTCCGCTACATTTTTGACAAAGAGCAAATGATCGCTCAACATACCAAAATGAAATATAATAAACCAAAAATAACAATATCACTTTATATTCTTCTTACATAACCCTGAAAATGTTTCTCTAGATGCATATGTGAAATAACATGCAAAAGTTACACATTATTTATTTATTCCAGTTTGACAAATATTCGAATTATGTGTTTATTAGTTGTTAATTCACTTCATTCCTGTGTCAATTTTGTGATGACCCGCAAAGACTTAGCAAATAAGGTCAAAGGTGGCTTCGTAGATGGGTTCGAATCTAACGACCGACAGAAACTGTCACTGATGATCGTATCAGCATGAAGCACTAATGTCGCTAGGCATAAAAAATAATTATTTAATTACAATTATAAAGTCCTTTTAAGAATACTTAAGGATGGATACTGTCTCAAAACCATAAGAGGCAGCAAATGAGCGTTTATCAAACGCTTATGACTTACGCTCGTTCGAACACTCTGGAGTGTCTAATGTCTGCTCTTGAATAGTGCGTTTATTAGTTGTTAATTCCCTTAATCTCATTGGCAATTGTGTGGTTGCCCAGAGGAAAATGTTTAGCAAATCAAGTAAAAGGTGGCGTCCTAGTTGGGTTCGAATATCTCGATCGGCAGGAATTGCCATCTCCTACACCGATGATTGCCTAAACATACAGGTATAAAAGTATAATTATTTACTAATAAATGTATTAATATACGTATGTATCATTCTACCACACTAAATGTCAATACACACAGTCATCAAAATGGTCCGCCTTCATTTAGGCGCTTTAATGGTATAAATCCCGACGTAGGATTAAAAGTTCGAGTCAAGTCTTTCCCTCTAAAAAAGGCTGAGGCAGGCGAAACTCGTGTAAGATTTCCTGTCGATGGCTGTGATTGTATATCTGTGTGTGGAAACACAATTATATGTGTTTGTGTGCATGGTTATGTCTGTGCTATTTTTCTCAGGTCCTTAGTTATCCATATATTTCCAAATGTATTTACTTTTACACTATACGGTTTATAATTTTTTTTTCCATTCATAAATATATTTTGAGAATGTATTTCATCAAAATAACATTTTATATTTTCCATTTCTAAAACTTTGGGGGAGTATGTTGTTGTTGTTGTTGTTGTTATTATTATTATTATTATTATTATTATTATTATTATTATTATTAACAACAACAACAACACTTACACTTTGGCGAAAACAATTTCCATTCAACATTATCCTTTCAGTGTTTCTTTATTTAATTATATTTTCTTATTTTTCAGTAATCTACTTTTTTACACCTACTCACACATACATACACTTATATATACATATATGTGTGTGTGTGTGTGTGTGTGTATTTATACATACAGGTACACACACATACACACATATGCATGCCTGTTTATGTATGTATATGACAACGTTTATATCATTTCCTCAGTTGAAATTCGTTTAGAGTTATATAGGTTGGGATAAGCCGGGGTAGATACGACCCATCTTTCCCTATTCAGATAAAAACATTAAACTTAACTTTTTTCTCTTTTTTTTTCTATTTGTCCTCGCTTGTCGCTTACCGCGTTCGTTTATTTTCTTGTCGGATCTAACCTTTTTTTTTTTAGTGAATTACGGCCACCTTAAATAAGATCTAAATGAAATAAAAAGGAACAGAGACTGTATATTTGCAAACACAAGATGATGCGCTCATATATATCCACATGTGTGTTCATGTGTGCGTACGATTACAAGAACAAAATACCCAGCCAAACAGAAACTCACAAGTAGCACATGTATTTAGAGAATATTTTTACACATCGATATATATATATATATATATATATATATATATATATATATATATATATATATATATATATATATATATATATTATAAAACTAAATCACTTGAGCCGAAGTGGTTTTGAAAAGATTTCCTCGAATTTTCAAAAGCGGAAAAAGGAAATGGAAAACTGTATAACTCTGATTTAAATGGATCGTCCATTTTGTATATAGATTGTTTACAAAGAATACACCGTTTGAGCGTGACTCGCACGCACACACACACACACACGCACACACACACACGCACACACATATATATACTAGTAAAATGCCAGGCGTTGTCTAGTCGTAAATAAACATAAATATTATATTTTAATTCATGCAGATTTGTTATTTAAAACACAATTGTTTAACCGAGAACAAAAAATTGAAGTTTAGTATTAGAACAGATACTACACATTGATCTTGGTCCAAAGGCTAAGGTTTAAAAAAAATGACTTGAGTGCTATCGTCTAGAATCCAAACCAGAACTTTAGCGCTCCCGACTTTTTCAGTCCTAGTTTATGTCACTAGTCGTAATCATCTGAGTTTTCGACCGATTGGTACGAAAGGTTTAAAATTTGGCATCTTTGATCTATGCATGTTTTATTTTGAGCATACGCAAAAGTAACAACAGGAGTTGTCTGTCAACTGTGTTGTTTTTCATTTCGAACACTTAGCAGCAATTTTTGTCAGCTAAAACCAAATTGCCCGGCCATACAATATGCTCACACATGATATTTTATTTTATGTAGACTGCGTATGAAGTATTATAGAATTAATTCTCTATTAATTATTATATATTACGAGGAAGTATTTGCCCGGTGGATTAATTAAAAAAAATACTGGTGATAATTCCGTTCATCATATTCCGTCTGTGTTTGCTTACAATATCACGTCAGCTGATATTTAGATGAATGCCTTGAAAAAGCCACTTCTAATTCATTTTTAGTTTTAAAATATACAAAAGGAGAAATGATTTGCGGCCATTTTAAATGGTATTTTTCTTTTATTGTAAATTAGACTCATTATTAAGAAAAACTAAAAATAAAATGTTAAAGTACACCCGGGCTTGTACAGGGTATAATTCGATCTACATCTCAAGATTGTAATAAATCTGTGTTTTAAGAAAAAAAATAATTTGCTGAAATTTTATTATCTGTCTTGGCCGATATAACATTAAATATTTTCCTGTAATAATTCTACATGTTTATCTATACGAGTGTAAAGCTATATTTAAGATCGGGTTTTTTCTATATTATCGAATGACTTTTTGTAAAAACATATCCAATAACACTGTCAGCCATATAAATTAGATTTGTGTAGATGTTGCAAAGATATGCTTAGCAGTTCCGGAATCTATAAGGAAGTAACTCACAAGCACAAAAAGTGACTTTTATATAATTGTGGCACAGGACGGTGATCAAAATCCCTGCCCTCCCCCTGTTAAAAGTGCATTTTTCTTATATACAACATTATTATTTAGAAATCCGTTCTTAACATGAAAAGTGTTATTATAAGTATCCTATTCTTATATTGCATATTAATATTCAAATGATATTTCGTATATTATCGACGAACTGCTACAAATTGACTTTATTTTAAAACAAACCGAGCATGCAGGGCTCTCCTTCACGAGTGAAAATTTTACTTTCACCATGACTAATATTTGTGCAGAATTTTAAAAAAGTGTGAACAAATGTGAGGACAATCAATTTTTGGACAGTTTTACCCCTTATTTATTCTAACCGGCAACCAGAGTTATCCTGGAAAATTCCTTTTGTTACAAATTTACTTTGACCATGACTAATGTTTGTGCAAAATTAAAAAAAAATTTGTTACAAATTTACTTTCACCATGACTAATGTTTGTGCAAAGTTAAAAAAAAAAAGCAAATGGTTATTTAGAAAAGTGCAAACAAAAGAACGGACGAGCGGGAGAAAATTACTTGGTCACATTTGTAGGGTGACCAATTAAAATAAATCTTTGTTTCGCGATTTTCAACCAATTCAAGGAAAATTTGAGACATTATATTTAGGAAGATCTCCTCATCTAATGTCCACCCCACAATCTTTTTTGTTTACATTTCTAAAAACATATACACAGGGATTTTACAGCAATTTTAAATAAAAAAACAAAACAAAACAATAAATGTCTATTAATATTTAACAAAAAATCGGAATCAGTAATACTATCGGAATCCGGAATTTGTATGAAATACGATAATTGTAACGTAATGGGAAATATTTCAAACTCATTCCATCACTAATACACACACAAACACACATATATATTTGTTATACACAGACTGCTTCGCTGTATCACATCTCTTTAGTGCGACTAGACTAGCACCCAATGCGAACCTAAAGCATCAAGTTGATAATCGGCAACTCTACTTCTGGCGCATGGGATCGGATTCCGCAAACGGCCTGCTCAAATATCTATTTATATGAACATTTTACCGCCGCTTTTACAGTGCTCGATTTGTTTGTTTATCAACAAACAAATGTTTAGTGTTACGCCAAACAAGCAGCAAGTGATATTGCTTAGAACAATGCTCTACCCAATATAACTAATGTGGTTTTTGATAGTATTAAATTGAAAAAAAAAAGATGAAGAATATGAATATTAAGATTAAGAGTATGATTATGATTAAATATAGGTTCAACCAAATGCTATGTCAGAAATTCGTTGATCCCTTTCCTCTAGTTCGTGTTGTCGGCGGAGATCTTTAAAGTCCAGTCTTGGAACGCACCGCCTTATTTACCGAACCGGTATTCATATGCAAAATGAGTCTCAGAAGTGTGAAAAGGCGGCTTTGAAATCCCACTCTAACCCAGATTAACTGTTTCTATTACTGTAAGATCAAGCCGCGCACGCCACCTCAAAAAGGCCGACAGAAGCAGCAATCTCCACACAGATCAGAAAAAAAGAATCGCAAATTTAATGTTCCTATCAGCCACCCCCGTATTCTTCCCCACTGACCCGAAACACAGTTTCCATTCACATTCTACGCCTCCCTCCACCCTCTCTTGCATGCTTTTTTGCTCGTACTCTCCCTCTCTTCCCTTGCATTTCACCACCTGTCTTTTTCTCTCCACCCTCTTTCTCTCTTACTCTCTCTCTCTCTCTCTCTCTCTCTCTCTCTCTCTCTCCCCATATATCATTTATGCTATTTTCTTTTCATCTTCATGTTTGTAAATATATTGAAAGACGTTAAAATCTAAAAGTAGTTTCTCTTTAGGCATACCTACGCACTCTTCGTTTGTCTAACTTAAATCACAACATCAACTGAAAAATCGGTACATTTGAAATCTTTAATCCTGTTGAATGATTCTTTACTGATTTTTTTTTTTAAATTGAAGGCATAAATGGAAGATCAAGATAAAATATAGTGTTTTTAAATAAAAATAAAACTACTATATATGTAATTATGCGTTCAACTCATTCATCATATAATATAACATTACACCTACACAGACATATTCTTCTCTCTCTTTTCTCCTTTTCCCTATCGCTCTTACTCTCCTTCTCTCTCTACTTCTCTCTCTCTCCCTCTCTCTCTGTATATATATATATATATATATATATATATATATATATATATATATATATATATATATAACCTTGTTTGACTGCCATCTGTTTGTGAAACGATGTCTATCAAAGGCCTCTGTCAATTTTTTGGTCTAAAGACTCGAGATTTACACCTTGACATCAATTAGATATAGTTTTTAGCCGATAAAAATACCAGATAAATAGTAAAAACTGAACAGATAGAACTTAGCAGGCGTAAATCGACTTTAACTGTTCTTCTACGCATACGCAAATATACATATATATCTTTACCAACATTATTTTTTTAAAAGAACCTTTGTATGCGTATGGATTTAAGTGATACGTAACGATTTAAGCTGGATAGTATATGTTTTGGTTTCGATTCCAGATGATCACGCCATAGTCATGATTAAAAAAATTGAAATCATTACCATATATGAGGTAAAATATAATAATAGAGTATTTGCTCTATAAATGTAATACAAAAGCTGCATAAATTACAAAAATATTTCAGCACATTTTACGATCGGAATCCGCCTTGGGGGGGGGCGCACTATATATATTGGATATAATATTATTTTAATAGATAATTAACTCTATAATAATAATGGAATCTGTATAAATTGAAGTATCATATTTAAATGTGCTTTACGACCGGTCAACGCAGGATGGCCTACTAGTGTGTGTGTGTGTGTGTATATATATATATATATATATATATATATATATATATATATATATATACGCGTACATGTGGCTTCCTTCAGTCTCGGCAGACTAAGGACACCTACTGTATAGTATGCGTGCGCGTGATTTTTTTTGTGGAAATTTCCAACCAAACTTCTGTGTCGGCATTGTTGAATATCAGTAGCAAGTGGATATTCAGGACGACTAGAAACAATGTTGAGCTATGCGGAAAGCACACACAGCGCCTAGCCTTCCCAAATGGCCAGGTTCAACGTTGCTTAACTTCGGTGATCTGACGAGAACCGGCGTGCAAACGTGATTGCGCCGTTGTCTTATATATATATATATTTTTTTTTTTTTTCAGTCCAATTTGTGTTGATTCGGATCTCAAGTTGCATGTATCAGAATTGTTAATAGTACTTCATTTGTTAATGAAACAAATGCTTCGGCCAATCAGGTTTTCCTACGCACATACTATGATGAACGGAGCAAGCTTATTTATGAGTAAGTTAACACAAATAGTGGAAGTTGTATTAAAAAATCCGAATTATAAATCTTGTACGAGTTTTCACGTGTCAGAATCCTATAGTATAATGACGTCATCATTATAAAAATGATGTCATTATGCAAAATAAATAAATAAAAATAAATAAATAAAAATAATGTTCAGTAGAGTAAGCTTGCTTTTAAAATGTTCAAAGAGAGTATTAAATATTCCAACGTAAGACTCGTCAAAATATTCACACACACACACAAAAAAAAAGAAAAAAGAAAATCGTATGCATATCTGATGTGGCTTCGTCAATATGGAAATCAGTTTTTTTGTTTTTGTTTATTAAAGAAAACGAAAATTGTCGGTTAGCCGAAATCGTTTGTATTGCCATGTTTTTGGCGGCCATCTCTTATCTAGCTCTCTCGTTCAGAACCCTTGCAACAAAATATGATAATTATGTATGAAAATAACTCCAAAACGACAGATGATTCATCTATAAAATATATCAGAAAGAGCAGCTATGAGTCCTCTCTCCCTCTCTTTCTCTTATTACTGTATTTGATATATATATATATATAGACAGAGAGTGCGTCGAATCACATTAAATGAAGCCACACTGATTAGCCGTAAAACAGCGAAACAGGCACCCGTGTATATATATATATATATATATATATATATATATATATATATATATAGCATAATCAATGTCTCGAGGGTTTCCATCATATGCTATTTGAATCAAATTTATGAATAGCTAATATTAGATGAAGGGCTTTACACTCGCTAGTACAAATATGCCAAATACGCAAAAGCTACTGCTGCGGTGTTCCAGTAGATATGACGTTTGAAGTCACCAATGAGATGCTCTACTTTGTACATACTATTCGCGTAGAAACACGACTCAAGCCATAGCTGAAAAAATCCATGCATTTGTGACTTCTCTGGTGACTTTTACGTCCGGCATTCATTACAGGTTAGATTAGTTTGAGCCTCGTCGCACATTTTAATAGAATGATGCCGATTTATTTCGCACATCTCTCTCGGATTTTTCCTGATGGACGTTATTTCTATCAAACGCACTCGTATAATTGTAGAGTGTCCTTCGTCACAAAGATCAAAAGCTAACGCGTTCAAGCCATTAACTATATTTTCTATGACAAACTAGCCTGCGTACCCGGCTTTGTCCGCGTGTTTGGAGGTGTGTGTGTGTTGAGAAAAAAGGGGTAGTTGGTAGGCAAGCTCGAACCCGTATCTCCAAGGAGAAAAAGAACGTGAAAAAAAACGTGACGTCCTGGCTGTTGCGTCCATCGCCAAACCAGAAGTGACGAACGTTTAAATTAAGGCTAAAGAAGCGAAAAGAGGGGATGATTTAAAAAATATCGACAAAAAAAGCGACTTATCCCTGTAGAAAATGTTCAGTTCAGGATGAAGGCATTAGTATTTTTAGCCAATTTTTCGATATTTGTCATCCGAGGGTCGAGCATCAATATGATTCCGATCTCGTGAAAATCCGTCGCCTCTGTCGGAAGTTTTAGGCAGGCATACAAACATAAATACATACATACATACATAGATTTAAACAGACAGGCGAAATTTATATTATAGTTGATACGAATTTATATATATATATATATATATATATATATATATATATATATATATGTATATATATAAAATACCATATACTAATGTTTTTATAATAAAATTATGATTTTATAACTTTATAAATTCTGAAATAATTATATAAAACCGAAGAATCTTCTATTTGTTAACTATGTATTAATAGATTTAATAAATACAGATAAAATCTTGTAAATTCATAGAACTATATTTATCCTTAAACTTGGTTTAGTTTTCTTTTACCCGATTTTACGAAAGCGAGTGTAACGAGTGCTGAATGTGTGTACACTATTGCAAACACTTCTATATTTGTATGTAAATATTACTGTAGAGTCAATCGAGTCCAGAAGAGGTGCGTTAAATGTGTTTGTAAGATAAGTTTGCATGCAGTTTTAGTTGGATAAAACTACTTTAGGTACATTTGAATTTAAAGATTAAATGCAGTAAAGTAAATAAAGAGAGGAAATAAGATAGTCTCGCATATTTTGCGCCCGTCAAATATGTTAGAGAGTGTGGGAAGGGGCTGTATACTCGAGGGAAAGATAAATGACACGTTTAATGAGATTACTCTTCAGCTGGCTAATTTTGTTCTGTCTTGATTATTTGGGGATTATTTAACTTTTAGTCCCGAGTATATATGTTAAAGTTGTACCGCAGATTGGTCTGCGTAGACAGTTTCTGATATATATATATATATATATATATATATATATATATATATATATATATATATATATATATATATATATTTACTTTTCTTTTTCAGAATTTTTTCTCTCACTTAGTTTTCTTTTTGTGATTATTCTTATTTATTTTGAATTTTAGACATGTTAAACATTTACTACATGTTTTGTATTTTCCTGCCATTTTAATTTTTAATCTGATTCCTCTTTCGATATTTTCAAGCAATCTTTTTCTATCGTATCATTCAACATTGCAGAGCTAAGAAAAATGAAACAATATGCATTAATTTCGTTTCACATGTTGAGGAATTTTATTTAAAATTTGCATTTTGATATCAACACGCATTCTATTCAACTTTGTGCGCGTGTGTACGACACATAAATATGATAGTTTATTTTTGCAATATAAAGATATAACAGCCTTCGTCAGAAATGACATATACTTCATCAATGGTCTATCCATTCAAATATAGTAAGAAACTATTCATATAAATAAATGATTAAATTTTTCATATAAAATTCTTTATTTCTGACTAGCGGGGGTACCCGGCGTTGCCCGAGTGTTTGTTTCCGGGACGGGGGGGGGAAGAGGAGGAGTTTAAAAAAATGTTATGGTAGGTAAGTAGGAAGGATCAAACCCGGAGTCATGAGTAAAAGTAGGAAAATAAAGTGTGAAAAAAAAACAAAAACATCTGCAACGTTAACAGTTCGGCCACAAAGAAAAGTCCATTTCAGTTGTTTAGGAAAAAAAAAACAAAAAAAAAACACTATGGTAGGTCGGCGCGAACGTGAAAATATAATGTGAATTGTCCAGCACCCTAACCACTACGCCACAGAGCTCTGCAGCTTAGTTTAGTGATTTTAAATAACTTGACATGATAGAACTACGAAGCCAAACCGGTGTTCTCTTCTCAACTGTTCCTTGTGAACGATCTCCAAACGGTGTTAAGTGGTGGCAGGGGGAGGAGGAATTTTTAAGAGAGAAAATATTTTACCACTTCCATTGATCTTAACCGATTTTGGCCGTGACTTCTCAGCAGAAAAAGTATAGAAATCTAAGATTATCGAGGAATTTGAGAAATAATAAGCCTATAACAAACCTCAGATATTGTTCTGCCGTTTGTGCATAATGTATTTGCATGAAATATCTTGATTTTTAATCCTATTAAGGTCAAAATCCCACGGGAAAAAATGAGTTCATTTTATTTATATAGAGAAGAGATAATATGAAGAAATTATTATCGACATTTGTAAGGTCGAGTATTTTCAGATTCAATTTAGGTGGTAGGATGAGACTTAAACGTGTATAATGTGCTATTTGCTTTCACATTTTCCCTAACCACTTGAAATAATTTCGTCAACGGACTTGAAAAATATATAAGTTTTACTCGCTAAAAAAACTGAAATGACGTACGTTTATTCATATTTAGTATATATGTATGCATATTAGTTGTTAATATATATACCTTATTAACATTCTTTAACCAAACATTTTAATATATGTCAAAATTCAGTAATTGTTCATATACGTATGAAAGTTAAGTCCACATAAAATGAATCAATTTGTAATCTTCAAGATTATCAGTTTTTATTATTGAGCATTCATATAATATTTTTACAAATGACATTTTTGTGAATATAATATATACGAGACGTTTCAAAAGCATTGCCTTATATTTTTGTTCCATCCAAATATATCAAAAAGACTTGGAAATTGTATTGTTATGAGGAGTGAACTTCTGCATTCACGACTTGAAATTTTTATAACTATGCTGCGGATATAAACGGTGCGAGATTTTACAAAAGCAACTCTTATTATTCACGAGCATCAGAAGGAGAACGGATCAACATTCATCGGCGCCTGTTGAAAATTTACAAAACCGATGCAGTTGATGTCAGCACAGGAAGGCGATGGTTTCGTCGATTTCAGAGTTGCGATATAGATATGAGTGCAAAGCCCGCACGGGGCGCCTATATAACCCCCCCCTTAATCGCTGGTAAAAGTGCCTTTGAATAGTAGTGACTTTGTAAAAATAATATATTTTAGAGCACAAAACGTCTCTTGTTTTAATGGTATCACTCCCGTCTTCGTAGTGCTGTCAACATTTCTTAGTTAAACTCAGGATGCATTAATCTTGGAACGACTCTTATATATATATATATATATATATATATATATATATATATATATATATATATATATTCGACGGGGAATACAAGTTGAAAATGCTCAAATGCTCCTTATTTCAAGGAGTTTAAAGGATGGCGCTAATCCTCTGAGGAAAATAGTTAGCAAAAAGATATCCATACGGAGATTATACATTGTTTGTTGTAAATACTAATTTCCAGAGTTTAAATTCAATTCTTTACATCAATGCTCTATATCAAATATTGAGCTTTTTGTCTGGTTGAGATTGTCTTATAATAATAACATTAATATTTATACTTGCTGTTAGTTTACAAAATATTTCAATTTGTAAATTTGGTAACTTTTTTAATTATTAAATTTTATATTCACACCCGCACGCGCACACATATATATTTACTCAAGTTCACCTCTAAAAGGGATATCGCCATTGGACGTTATATTTTATTTGAGACCATGCCTAAGAAAGATTAACAAGATGTTGGTTTACGTTACATTTAAACTTCTGCATATCAATCAGTGAGGGGAGTTAGTAGAAGGAAGGGAATTCCCAAGTCTTGCGGTTTGAAGGAAGAAACCATTAGAGTAGAAAGCTATCTGGAATTTAAGAAGTTCAACAGTTATTTATTTTTGCTAAGCGGGCTTGTCGGAGATATGTCGAACAGGCATAAGTGCAACGAGTTCATCAGAGCACATTCCATTAAAATATTTGTAAAACCGACACAGAGATGAAACATTACTGTGATAGGACAGGGGTTAGAGCTTAATGGAGAAAGTGGTGCTTATTAGATTGAATACTTTTTATCCTATCTAAGGGGAAAAAGTTTGGTGGGAAATACACTAGCTCAGATGTGGCAACATTACCCGATGCATGGGCGAATAGTGGCATTTTAAAGGTACAGGATATTCTCAGGTATGAGTAGTTTTCTTAGCACGATAAAGATAAACCACCTTCTTTATAGCAAATTTTGCAATATCCTCAATGTATTTATTCCAGTTCATATTGCCCGTAAATGTTAAGTCGAGGTGTTAGAATGAACAAGTCTCGGGTAGGGTACTATTTGTCATAGATATCGAAGGTTGGCAGAGGCTTCTTGTAATTGTTAAAGGAGAGCAGATTATATATATATATATATATATATATATATATATATATATATATATATATATATATATAATCTCTGTCAGGAGACACCTGTAATGTCTATTTCTACGGAATATTCTGAATTAAGGTTTGTGCAATCTCTTCTTGAACTTCTGAATTTGTTTGGATCGATTAATAAAGATAAGTCCAGGGCGAACTGAAACGATGCCAACAAGGACAAGTCTAATTATTTAATCCACCCGTTTCTCTTCTACCCTTATCTCTTAATTATTTACGTTATTTACTTACTATGCCATATTAACAATCGCTTATTTACGTCTTCGGCGCGCTTTGTGACGGTATAGAGCATGCCCGTTGACAAACATGATATTACAACAAACAAGCAAGCAATATTCATTTTTATAGATATATACTAGTATATCCACTTCAAACATAGATACTGAAAAATATATTAACCATGGTAGTTGACATATGTCATGTGTCCATGATGGAACATACTCGCGCAATGAATAAAA
The DNA here is from genome assembly GCF_053919585.1 of Euprymna scolopes. Classification (NCBI taxonomy): domain Eukaryota; kingdom Metazoa; phylum Mollusca; class Cephalopoda; order Sepiida; family Sepiolidae; genus Euprymna; species Euprymna scolopes. Next base: position 134,142,937 of record NC_136484.1, read on the forward strand.
TGTTGTTCAAAGCAGATTACATAATAGGTACAAAACACATAGGGTATTTTTTTCAAACAAAAATCTATTGTTTAATGCAAATTATAATATATAACGCTCTGAGGATATGTTTTATTCTGGTTGTTCCATCTCTATCAGACTAGTTGAATATTTTCAAGTAGGTAAGTAAGATAATCAGTGAGTTAAGCCCGCACGTCGAAAGCTTAAAAACCACTGCATCGGACATATATAATGCTGCTACCACTTGCCTTGTAGTGTTACACACCTGTTAACATACAGACACCGTCACAATGAAGCAGACTAGGATAGAATTCGACTCGTCCGGGTTTTTTTTTGTGAAACAAACAACTATTTACAGGTGCTTTCCAAAATAACGCCTTGCCTATTGTCGAAAAGTCATCTCGCATTTCAAAGTGATTAACAAAGCTCTGTCATGTCGAATATGTATAACTCTTTCCCTGCCATGTCGAATATGTATAACTCTTTCCCTGTCCGGCCATGTTTACCACGCGGTATTTATTGTTGCTCTCGGGCCACCTGTGTAACACGTCTATTTCTATCCTTCCTAAGGGTCCACTTTTTATATAATATGTGCCCTTTCTCTCTGCCGTGACGCCACTTCGCACACGGTTCAGTGTTTGTATGCAATTGCTACTGCCGCCATACGAAATAAGCCATAAATTTTATTTTAAACAGATTTATCCCTTTCCCATCGTTATTACATCGAACTAGAACACTAATAGTATTTTAACAGCACACTTTATACTCCATAGTCAGCGTTCGATCGCCTATAAATCATTCTAGCACGGCCCATTTTTCAATAGGTAATGCATGTTAAAAATCCAAATATTTGACAAAATATATCATACTCCTGTTGTTACGTGTTCAACTGTTGGTAATCAGAATTGTAACGCGATTTTGAAGGCTTGGCTGCAAAGAACGGTTTCAAAGATTGAATCTGTCCTCACTTGATTAGCAAACGATGCGGGCGAATGTAAATCCATCTTTAGATGAGTTTTTCACCTTAACACTCGTCGCATTCTCCACATCACTCGAAAATGACTTTCCATCACAATTTTCGTTTAAACTGAACAATGATAACATTCTGCGTACGTATTTCTGGTCGTTGAACAGCCTTGCAAAGAGGTCGTGACAATGCCGATCATATCCAGTTTAGAATCGACTTGGACAAGCATTCTGACAGCATCAAAATACAATTTACTCTTGTCTTTTTAATGGCTCGCTGAGTTTGGCTACTGTTAACCACTATAAGTGATTAGCATCGTTTACGCTAATCACAGACAACTTACGATTGTTATAACTCTTTATGGATCAGTTTGATATCTTACATTATGCAAACACGTATAATAACTTCGATACTAAAACAAGGAGGCTATTGTTTGTTTGCACATTAAACGGGATAAAGTAGACCTAGGATTTTTTTTTCAGGTTACGATGTGAAATACCATATTTTTTCCGGTCCTTATTTACGGTGTTATTTATAATGTTATTTGATTATATACATGTGTATTGTATACTGTACTTTATTTTGTTACTAATTTTAATGCCGCATCCCGGAGAGATTGAAGAGAAAGAAATGGCGAGAGGGGAAAATAGTGGGCTCACTATTAATTTAATGATGTAAATGAAAAAGAAAGATTTGGCTTTTGATCTTACAAATGTGTAAACTGTAGCATCTGCTCTGATATTTTTTATTTGGGAGTCACTTCTTATCAAGGCCCGAAAGCCACTCAAGAATAAGGGTTAATGAATTTTAGGTAGTTGTGTAATAATCCTTTATGGCGTAAATTAGGTAGAATTTGATTATTTATGAAGACGGCTTCACAGAAAACTGTTTCCATTAGATTTGAATGCTACCATGTTGTATTCAAACGAGAAGCAGCCCACACGAACAGTGTTCCAAAGGCCGGCAATTCTGGGTAAGAAGCTTTGTTCATTGAATCTGCGTTTATAATTAGGCACAGGTAGAGTGGGAAATTATATACATAATGGTTGCAGCTAGTCGATTGTGTTTTGCAAAAAATTAGCAAGTAGGAACGATAGATTAGAGTTCAGTCGAACACTTGCCATTAAAATCGCGATAAAGCAGAGACAGGCTCGCGAAGCCTCTTCTGTGGGAAAGAGATTGCAGGGAAGAGGAAAACACATCACTTACTAGATTTTGAATACTAGATTTACAGAATAGGGCGTGCTGAGCAGCTCATACCCAGATGTGGCAACAGTTCTTTATTTTATAGTTTATCTTTTCTGTCCTCCTAGATTGAAGCAATATTTATTTTGTCTCAATGTTGAGGATAAGTTCGAAGGGGCTGAATTTTTCTCATAATGAAAATCTACTTTACGGAAAAGAAAACAATGCTTACTTTTGAAAAATAAAAATAGATTTCAACCACAATATTTAAGGTCAGTGCTGGTATATTGTATATGAATATATAAATAAAAGAAACCATTTAAGTAGTTAGACAGGCTACCAGTGCTAACGTTTTAAGTAACTGATAAAATCAATAGAGCAAGTATCTCTCAGACAAAATTGTGACAACGCATCCAATCAAAAACAGACTAACTTCCCAAGTGGTGAGACAAGGGAATTGGTCATGTTGAAGTAGCTTTTGATCGGATGCGCCGTCACAACTTCGTTTGAAAGACACCTGGTCTATTGATTTTGTCAGTTACTTAAAACGCTAGCATTGTTGGCCTATCTAACTATTTAAATGGTTTCTTTTATCTATCAATGCATCTGTATACAGTGTACCAACGTTAACATAAGAAATATGTGGTTAAAATCTTTTTTTTTTCAAACGTAAGCATTGTCTTTCAGGATATTGTATCAATGCCTAGCAAGCCCACAATTAACTATTTCCTTTTTCGCTAGTTTTAAGAATGACCCATAACATTCGACACTAGTAATACATTTCATTTTTATTTTTTATAAATACATTCCCATATATAAATCTATTTTTAAAACCCTATTCAAAAATAAATAATTCCAAAAAAAAAAATCAACAAACATAGTTTTCATTAATGTATTTTATTAATTTAATAAATGCGTTTTAAAAATAGCAAAATTATTTATAGACTTTTTTATTTGGCAAAATTAACAATCAGATAGCAAATAGCGCCGTAATAACTACAAATCCAATCTTAACAAGTTCTTGTTAGGCCGTTCCCATAAATAATCATTCTACTCAATTTACCCCATAAGTGATTACTACACCACCATCTTACATTCATAAACCTTTATCCTCGAGTGGCCTTCGGACCTTGATAAGTAGTGACACCGAGCAAAAAAAAAAAAATTATTAAAATGAATATTAAAAATTAGCAGTCAAGAAAGGTCGGATACTTAGAATGTATAACAAAACTGCAAGTAAATAACGACTAAGCAACGCCAGGTATGTAAACTAGCTTTAAAAAAAAATTAACAAAACACAGGATTTAGCAAAGCTCAAGTTTGAAAATAAAAAGATATTTTAATAAAGTAAGATCTGCATTGATTTATGTCTATGTGATCGTGGATCATTTCATGAAACGTTCGTGTTCTATCAACCAGAGAATTTAGTAAGGTGGTGGCGGGGGGTGAGAATTTAGTAAGGGTGGGGTGAGTGTTGATGAGAAGCCGGTATCTATGGTCAGGAATTAAGGAATTTGTTACTAACAAAATAAGGATGTTATATTTAAAGTTGCCGTCATGATCGTGATGCATCAACGGGATTATGCATTAGATAGTCAGAAGGATTGTTCACTTCCTGGGTCTCTCCTCCCCCCCTCTCTGTCTGTCTGTCTGTCTGTCTGTCTCTCTCTCTCTCTCTCTCTCTTACTCTCTATCTCTTTTTTAATCTCCCAGAAGGGTTTGTTGCACAGTGGTTAAATAGTGTTGGGGAGGAAGGGGTGTGATTACTCCCAAAAGTGGCATCTGAAGAACAGCATAGACCTTAGTTATTCTCCCTCCCTTCCCCGCGGAACAACCGCGATTACCCCTGATTCTAGGCTGCATTATTTGACGATGAAACAATGTTCTTGTCGGTGCATTAGTACTTTACAATGACGGATTATGCTTAAAGCAAATAGAACGCACACGCATGGGTTAACCAAACGTAATAAACGTGAATAAATGTACTATTTTCACACACGTGTCCAGAATAACTTCACACTTCTATCTAATAATACGATAGCGTGTGTGTTATTTTTTGTGTCACGATTAAATATGGGTCGTTTAATTTTTGTTTTGTTAATTTTGTTTTTTGTAAATTGCACTTCTATTTCTTGTAATAAATATTTTTCCCAAGAATTCTTCATAAGTTTTAGTTTCGGTTTCGATTAGAGCTGATGGCATTCGAATCATTTAATATATTGTATACATAATTTTACTATGGACTGTTCATAATTTTGGTTTAAGTTTCAGCTTTTGGCACTTAAGTCATCTATTTTTTTATAAATAACTTTACCAAGAATTCCCCATAAGTTTTTGTTTCGGTTTCGATTATAGCTAATGGCACTCCAATAAGCTATTTGTTTTTAAAGAATTTTATCTAGAATTCTTCATAAGTCTGGTTTCGGTTTCGATTTTACCTGATGGAACTTCAGTAATTTTTTTTTTATAAATAATTTTACCAAGAATTCTTCATAAGTTTTGGTTTCGGTATCGATTATAGCTTAAGGAACTAAAGTTTATATATATATATATATATATATATATATATATATATATATATATAGTAAGTTAGGGATGCGGTCCCGCTTGCATCTGATGAACCCAAGTCATACAGATATATATATTTTTTTTATATCGCAACTTTATAATATATTAAAATCGATAGCACATTAACTCTATAATAATATATACGAAAGCTGCAAGAATTAAAATACCATATTTAAGCGTATTTTTCGAACTGGTTACGCCGGGAGTCCCTGCTTGCTTGGAGAAAGAAGTTTTAGCAAAATAGCTACAATAATACCAGAGCGTCTCCATTTATGCTGAATATCTACAGAATGCCAACATCAGTATATTACAAATAAGCAGTCCCCTTTGAAAATGCCGCATCCCCCGCTAGTCTATATATTAATACGATAGCGTGTATATTACTTTATATGCCACGCTTACATCTTTTTTCTTCCGAGTGACTGTCATTTAATTTTTATGACCTTTCAGTTCTTGTAATAAATAATTTTACCAAAAATTTTTTAGTTTTGATTTCAGTTTCAATTATAGTTGAAGAATCTCAACTTTAATTATATATTCTTCAGAAGTTTTGGTTTCGGTTTCAATTCAAGCTGATGCATCCAAGTTATGTGTGTGTGTGTGTGTGTGTGTGTGTGTGTGTGGAAATCACAACTTTATAATATATAATAATCGATACAGAATTTACTCTATAATGATAATAATAATGACGAAATCTCTATATACTAAAATATATTTACGAGTTGGGACAGCCGTAACAAAAGGGGGTTCTTATAATAGGACGCATTCTGAACTATGAATGAAATCAGTTTGTGTTATCTGTTTTACGCCATATCAACATTTTGTGAGTTGGTTATTCAATGCCGAATACAAGTTGAATACTATATATATTATGTACAACTGAACATAAATTGCTTTTTTTTTTATCCATAGCTATGACGTACAGCGAAAAAAGCTTTTATGGGTACCGTCTATCCTTTATAAAATGTATATATTTTTCACTTTTATTTTATTTCGATAAATCATCAGAAATCAATAGATCCATTTCCGGGGCACACGTTTGTTTTCTTTATGAAATAAATAGATATTTGAATGTTTAATCAAATTTCCATCTCTGCATCTTAAACATTCTGTAAGCAAAACATCGAATTACACTAATTTTTCTTAGTCATGGACCAAGTAAATGTTGTAGTTTTTTTTTTCCTATAGACTTTGATTGGTTTTGTCGAATTACAGAACCAGAATTCATTTGTCCTGCTAGAGGAGCAAAAGTAGCAGGAGAATTATTCTTTGTAAGAGTCAGTGTGTAGCACTGCCGAGGAAATCTAAGCTTTGAGTTCTATGTTATTTTGAATAATTCTCCTGTCAAAAAGTCCTGACAATCTCTTGTACAGAGAGACAGTAGACATCCAATAAAAGTATTAAATAGACATTGGAACTTTATTTAAAATCATTCTTATCTTTTTGTTTTTATTTCCAAGAATGAAGCATCCTACCGGATCAAATGAATTTACCTACTATTCCCGGGACACCAACCGAGGTATCTTTTTAGGATCCTCACTAAACCTTTAAACGATTTTTTATAATCATTCTTCTGCACTTGTTTCAACGAATGTATTTCTCAGATTATTTTGAAAATACTTCTACGAGACCGGTTGCTACAATAATTAGTGGACTTATAGATATTTCAAAGATTCGAGTTTTATTTCGTATTCTACATAAAAAAATTGGTGTATACTTAGTTTCTGTGCCCTGTAAGTCAGTATTATTAGAAATAGTGATGTTAACTAGTATGTTACTCTAATTTACTTGCCCCCTGTCACTTTGTCAGACCAAACAGGTTCATTTTCTAGGTATGTAGATTTAAGTGTTGAATAACGATAGTGAATTGTATATGACTTATTTAAAAATGTTTTCTCTTCGTACTAACTGCTGTATTGGATATTCAATTATTTGACTTACTGCTGTGTTGAATATTCAATTTTTTGACTTACTGCTGTGTTGGATATTCATTTTTTTTTACTTACTGCTGTATTGGATATTCAGTTTTTTGTACGTACTGCTGTATTGGATATTCCAGTTTTTGACTTACTGCTGTATTAGATATTCGATTTTTTTACTTACTGCTGTATTGGATATTCATTTTTTTTACTTACTGCTGTATTGGATATTCATTTTTTTTTACTTACTGCTGTATTGGATATTCAATTTTATTTACTTACTGTTGTATTGGATATTCAATTTTATTTACTTACTGTTGTATTGGATATTCAATTTTATTTACTTACTGTTGTATTGGATATTCAATTTTTTGTACGTACTGCTGTATTGGATATTCAATCTTTTGACTTACTGCTGTATTGGGTATTCAATTTTTTGACTTACTGTTGTATTGAATATTCAATTTTTTTACTTACTGCTGTATTGGATATTCAAACTTTTGACTTACTGCTGTATTGGATATTCAATTTTAGACTTACTGTTGTATTGAATATTCAATTTTTTGACTTACTGCTGTATTGAATATTCAATTTTTTGACTTACTGCTGTATTGGCTATTCAATTTTTTTACTTACTGCTGTATTGGATATTCAATTTTATTTACGGCCCAGTAGACATTTTTATTGTGTGGCATTGTATAGTACCCACCTCATTTGTTCGACTGTCTGATCCAAAATATTTGACCATTTGTGTGCGGAAGGTTCTTTTACTGAATCTTATTTGTTGGTGTTGATTTACTATGATAAGTTTTGGGTTCGTTAACTTTAGTAAATATTGATCTTTGCTTAGAATTGTAGCTTGTCGTGGGTTATGGATTATGGGTTATTTTCAGAAACCCATAGCTCTAGCATTTCTGGGCGGATTGAACATCGTAAACACTCTCTCATTTTCAAAAAAATATATTAAAATATAAGGATAAAAACTTTAATAATTGAAATGTAAGACTTATTTAGATTTATTAAAGAAAAACTGATCCATTTTACCGCAAATGCAATATTTTGACTTCACGTTGTTTACTACGTATGCCCCCTGACTTTGTATTAACGGGCACCGATTCCCCTAAATTCTCGTGTTAATTATCGGTGGTCCTCTGGTAAAATGCTAGCCTACGAAGTTAAGGAGGTCCTTGTGCCTTGGTTCGATTAATTAGCACTGATGATAGCGTAAGCATAAAACACCAATACCTTTAGGTATAAAATAATTGACACTGTTTATTTAAAAAAAATATTTGAGAGAGAAAGTATAAGCTAAAATCTTGGGACTCATTTGAAGTTTTTAATAAAAGACAAATAGTATTTTAAAATGTATTTTATTATCAAAATGTGCAAGTAATACCACTTGATGGCGTCTACAAAAAAAAAACCGTAGATTTTTTTTGTTTTCAAATGTGCATGCGAATTTTTATTTAATTATAAATATTACATTAGTCAAATTCTTGCTGATATTTTCCGTACACTATCAAAGGCCTCTGCGTTTCGGTGTATATATGTGGTATTGTGTCCAGACAAAAGTGCACACAGAATAGTCTTTCCGCTCCAGTTATTGACTTTGGTACAAGGAAAGCGAGATGATGGTCTGCAATATTCTTAAACGAAATCTGAAAAAAAAAACACAAAAATAAAAGTAAATAAACGTAATGCGTAGAGTTTAAAAGTAAAAATGTTTCCCATGATTCAAAAAGCATAAGAAAATATTGAATTTCCATGAAAAAAATACAAATATTTTTTCATTATTTTTATAATGTCCTGCTATAAACCTTCACATAACTATTGCTGTACGCTGTGCGTAATATATATATATATATATATATATATATATATATATATATATATATATGTTGGTGTATATGTGTATGTGTGTATATATATATGTGTGTATGTGTGTATATATATGTATGTGTGTATATATTTTTTTAAATTCAATTTTCACCCCAAACAAGGCACAGTGCCACTTTGAAGCAGGGGGCTACTATTAGGGACTTAATTAGCGGGGTCATTATGAAGGGAGATGAGTAGAAAGATGTTTGTTAACATTACACTTGAACTTCTGCATATCATTGCAGTTGGGAAAGCAGAATCCCGGAAGGGAGTTCCAAAGACCCGCAGTTCTGGGGAAGAAACTATTGGAGTAAAAGGCTTTCTTGCACCTAGGGATCTCTACTGTAAAGGGATGAGACTTAGTAGCTTGTCGGTTTTGTCGGGGGTAGTTACGTCGGGGAGGTACAAGTGTTTGCAGTTCGTCAGAGCATTCACCATTAAAGTATTTGTAGAACAGGCAGAGGGATGCAACATCTCGTCGATGGGACAGAGGCTGAAGCCTAGATGACAGTTCAGGACCTATCAGGTTGGCGACTCTCTTTTGAACCCTGTCCAGGAGCGAGAGCCAAGCAGCAGATACCAGCCCATATGTGACAACAGTACTCCATACATGGGCGAATGGTTTCCTTATAGAGGTATAGGATACTGTCAGGCGTAAGTAGTTTTCTAGCACGGTAGAAGGAGCCAACCTTCCTTGCAGCAGCCTTGTCAATGCTCTCAATGTATCTATTCCAGTTCATATTCCCTGTAAACGTTAGGCCGAGGAGTTCAAAAGAAGTACTTTCAGGCAATGTGTTCTTGGCCATTGCTACTGGTGGTAGAGAAGGTTTCTTGTAGTTATTGAAGGAAACAAGCTTAGTCTTAGCAGCATTGAATGTGACCAACCATTTTTGTCCCCATTCCACTACGGATTGGAGGTCATCCTCTAGTGTTTCTGCCATTTCCTTAGATATGTGTTCATTTGTTTTCCCCTCATATCTGTTATAGAGAGTGGTGTCATCGGCAAATATACCCATCTCCGAAACAATTTTATCAGGAAGGTCATTTATGAATATCAGGAATAATAGAGGTCCAAGGATAGACCCCTGAGGTACTCCCGCATTTATGTCATATTGTTTGGATGTACGACCGTCGAGGACAACTTTGATTTTTCTATTACTTAAGAAGGATTTAATTACATTATGAATTCTTCCAGTGATACCATATGATCTAATTTTCCTTAGAAGACCATCGTGCCATACCCTGTCAAAAGCCTTAGATATATCAAGGGCCACCGCTCTACCCTCCCCTGTCTTGTCCAATGAACGGTATATACGTTCAGAAACTACAGTTAAGATATCTGCTGTTGAACGGGCTTGCCTGAATCCACATTGTTTGCGATATATATATATATATATATGTGTGTATGTGTATATATATAAATGTGTGTGTATAAATATATGTACATGTATCTGTGTGTATATATATATGTGTCTGTGTATATATATATATATATATGTGTCTGTGTGTATATATGTGTCTGTGTAAATATATATGTGTGTGTGTCCGTGTGTATATATATGTGTGTGTCTGTGTATATATATATATGTCTGTGTGTATATATATATGTGTGTGTGTCTGTGTATATATATATGTGTGTGTCTGTTTATATATATGTGTGTGTCTGTGTATATATATATATATATATATATATATATATATATATATATATATATATATATATATAGTGGCCTGACAAGACAACAGGAGAGACAACCAAGCAAAACAAAAAAAACGGAAGTCATCTCTGGCTTCATTAACAAGAACCTAATTCATGAGAAATACTGTGGGATTTTAAACATTTATTTTTAAATGTTTTTAATGTCTGTCAGAGTGATCTAATCATTGTATGATGACATGCGCGCATATAGTCTTGGAAGTTGTCATCCTTAAAACTATACAAAAAAAAATTATCATTCGTTAGAAAACCATTTATTAAGTAAGTCATTCAATCACCCGCAATCACTGCATATACTTGCTCTCTCGAATTCACTATAGTACCAATAATAATTTATTTTTAAGGGATCGTCAGTTGTTTACCATGAAACACTATTTCGGGGATTTAAAAACAAAACAGTATATTACATCATGGCTGCCCAGCTGTGTTGATCAAACACCACCTTCCTTAATCTTAGGAAAAACATGTTACAAATATTAGATCTAGTTTCCTATTCTTAATTACTTTATCTAACCTATTCATGTTATAAAAATGAATTTCTTACCTGTGAGATTCATCCTTTTCTAAATTCAAAATGGATATATTTTTTAATTTACTAGTGTTGTATTTATAATATAAGGATTAATCCATTTGTTGACTACTTATCACTCCCACTATGATTAGTATTTTGTATATTTACATTCTTATTTATTGAAAAATAAATATATATAAAGGTTAAAAATATTTATACATATATACATTTTTTAAATTCTTTTTTATTTTTATTTTTATTTTTATTCTATTTATTTTTTGTATAAATACATTTTATACATTACTAATAAAGTTTTGGATTTCCTTTACTAATATATTCTGGTTACTTTTAAACGATGCAAAAGCATCGGGATAACGAACAAATGCTTTATTTAATTGTTTAAATATTTTAATTTTATCCCCACCTTGTTTTATCATCCTTATTACTAAGTTAGAAACTGGTGGTATAAAATCTATTAATTTTAAAGTGACACGAGCTATTCTCAAAAACTCTTACATAATGGTTCCGTAAACCATAAAAACAGGGCAGGTACTATCTTTATGCGGTATACGCACTATTTGAAAGGGAAAAGAGTTTCTTTTATCAAATATTTTATAAAGAAAAAGTCCATCCTGAAGTTTTATATCTAAATCCAGAAATGTAGCCTGTCGTCTATGTTCACCATTTAATTCTAACTCCTTTGGATATATAAGTTGCACATGCAAAATTTCAGCTAGATCAGACAACTGGAAGTGGGTCAGGGGCATTACTTATTGCACACCATCGTATGCAAACGTAACATGGACACTCTATAAAGACGAACTAAAACAGCTACAGAGCTTCCATCAACGATACCCGAGAAATACTTCATATCAAATGGCAGTTCCAAATACAGAAGTATTAGGGAAATCAGACCTACTATACATTCAGTCGTTTGTAATGAAAAAATGTCACTAATAGGCTGGCCATATTATGCGTATGGATGATAGCCATCTATGGTGCATTGTGGGGAGGAAAATGACGTGCATCAGAACCTAAGAAAATATTTAAGAACAGAGCAAAATCTTATCTGTAACAATCAGGGCTATCTGTGTACCAGTGGGAAAAATAGCTTTACAAAGATGTAAGTGGCAGAGACTTTTTCACGAAGGCGTATAATCCTTTGAAAAAAGCCGCATACAGTATAGTGCTTACACACGATTGATTCACAAAGTTAAACAAGGTCCAACATCGAGTCCACAAATCAACACACTAACTGTGACATATGTGGAAAATTATGCCTATCTTTTGATAGAATCAAAAGCCATTTGCACAAATGTGCAAGCTTGTCTTGCACTTAAGTACTTATACTGTAAGTAAAGCAGATCGAGTGTGCCAATTCTGTGGCAAAATTTGTCGCGGTTCGGCTGATCTGAAGAGCCACATGCGAACACATACAATTCGAGGAGGGACTAAGTAGGGAGGGGACAGAACATGCAATAAAGGAGGTTGCAGCGCTTTAAAGCGGGAGGACAGTCACTAATATATGCGTGTGTGTGTGTGTGTGTGTGTGTGTGTGTGAGCGAGAAGAGGGTAGTCCAAAAGTAGATTTACAGTAATTTAATAGTCGTTTCTATATTTAATGTTATTTGCAAATTGCACCCATCTTAAAATATTTCTTTGATTTACCCGTTTCCAACCAGATTGAGAACCACCATTTTCGTTTGGAGGAAGGAATTACCTAAACCAGGTTTTTTTCTAAAGCGTTGGTTCGTGTGGAGGGGGCAAAATCTAATGGCAACCTCATCAACTCGACGTGACGCCAAACGATTTCTTCTTTAGGGTGTGTTGCAAAGAACAAGATCTATGAGCAAAAAAAACAAAAACCGGAGATAGATTAAAAGATTACATTCATGACGCGTTCACAGAATTTGATGAAAAGCGGGAGTTTAGCCACACTGACCGGTAGAATGTTCTGGAGAGATTTGCATAATGTTGCAATGTTGCAATGTCGAAGGTAGAAATTTGTTTGATGGGTTAAAGGTTTTAACAACTTTAAGTAGCCTGCAGTTCTCGCTGTTCTAGTGTTACATTTTTTAAATAAATAATCTACGTGATCTTGGCTACCATGTATATATATATATATATATATATATATATATATATATATATATACTTCCTTTTTTCTATTGGATTATAAAAAAAGCTTCTACACCTTTGTACTCTTTCGGGAATTTTCTTTGAATTGTAAGGAACGATAGTAATTATTTTTATAACTATATTTTTTATAAAAGTAGAGTTTATAAAATTATTATCTTGTGTTTTAAACTTTTTTATCCTGTTTATTTATTTAAATTCTTTCTTATGTTTCCATAATACACCCAATCAGCGGTTTTGTTTGTCTGTCTCATAGTTGTTCCGTTTCTCTGTTCTCTTGGCCGTTGTTGTTGTTTTCACTGCTTTGTTTTTTGATAATGGATTGTTCTGTTTATTTACTCGTTGTGTTTGATATGTACATTTCTTATTCAAAGGCCAGCGTTTTTCAAAGAGAAACATTTATACGAGGCATAACAAAAACTTGTAAAAATAACTCCTTGTTTTCAGCTGTTGATAGTATACCGAAAGAATTGTTGCTTGGCTATGATTTCGCCGCTGGTGTTATACATGCAAATCTTTTATGCGCATATGTATTGACACGCACACACATATATATATATATATATATATATATATATATATATATATATATATATATATATATATATATCAGAGAGAGAGAGAGAGCACTAGAGGGGTCCGCCCGGCGATATCTGATCATGGAATACGCTTAAATATATTCTTTATTCATGCAGATTTCGTAATTGTTATTACAGTGCTAATTCTCTATTGAATATTATATATATAGTACTAATTCAATAAAATAAAATATAACTGACTTATTGCCATCAGTTAGAATCGAAACCAAAACATTGGACACTCCAGCTGCGCTCCCTATCATCTGAGCTATCGACAGATTGATAAGAAAAATGCAAATTAAACCACTTGCAAGCTATAAACGAAATTGCGCATGCGCAAAAGTAATAGAAAGATGGCGGCAAGTTGAAATGAACATTTTGCATTTCATCTTGCCGCCATACTTTTGTACGCCTTATCAATCCAACCGAAGATTTTAGTTGGTGCATGATTACTATTTCCATTAGTTTAAGAGTTTATCGGTGATATATTTACACACGGACAGTCACACATACATATATCTTCTATTTTATGCGAGGTGATTGAAGCATAAAATAGTGTCGTTATTATTTCCGATAAAGTAGGTACATTTAAAATATTGAATAATAAGATAATATTAAAAACACCCACGGCATCGTTTTATGCTTCAATCGCAACACACTCATCATTATCAAACAATTTTTACAATCAGACGTGAAATACCAAACAATTTTTCTATTCTTCTCATTTGTTTGTTCAAATCAATTTACTTTATGTCTTTTACGTTTTCTTTTCGGAAATGTGACACTAGGGTCGGAAAATTTGGTTTAAAAATCAGCGTCCTGGAAGAAGAGCACTCTTACCCTGAAAGAAATGGCTGTACAGCTCTCATTGCATTTCCTGGCAAAGACATCTCAGACGATAAACTGATCCTTTTCTCCAAAAGAGAAGGCAAAGCCTGGGAGGGTGGACCTACCAGAACTGCGCAAACAGCATTACACTCTAATCAATATGTTAAAAAAAAAGAAGAAAAAAAGGCTTCCTTCAGTCTTTACAGATTATGGATACCCACTATAAGGGTGCCTGCGCGTGAGATATTTGTGGCAAGAGTTGCGCAATCACCAACCACACTTCTCCTGAGTCGACATTCTTGAATACCTGTGGCAAGTGGAGGTTCAGGACGATTGGAAACAATGCCGAGAAAAGCGGAAGACACAAACAGCGCCTAGCCAGTATCATGTAATGTACTATTTACGTGTCTACACTCTGGAACCATACGTTATATGCAGACAGTCGCAAGGAATAAAAGACAAGGAAATAATTCGGTCGGATTTATTTCCAGATCTAACGAAAAGTACTCCTAGAATGACGCCTCATCATTGATCAATGCTATTCTCGTACACCAATGTGTTTAACAAGACTCTACCGTGTTGAAAGAGTAGCACATCTATTCCTGTCTTTATCAGGAGCATGTTTTTTTAATTTCCTTCTTCCTCGCTGTGACGTAATCTCGCACATGGCTCAGTCGTTTGCATACGGCTGCTTCTGTTATACGCGCGTCGGAGCTCTGACACAGACAGGGATCAGGCCATTAGAGAAAAATAGATTCTTTGTTACCTTGGGTGGCAAGTGAATAATCCCCGGCCCCGATATAAAATTTCACGGGGGATTTTCACTTTCTTTTTATCTTTTGGATTAAAACTAGTTATAGTTCACCTAATAACTATGTTCTGCACTTTATCATGAGTGATTAATTTGTTTAAGAGTTAATCTTGTGCATATATATATATATATGTGTGTGTGTGTGTGTTTGCGTATGTGTGTTTGTGTATATATGTGTATATATATATGTGTATATATGTATATATATGTATGTATTTGTGTATATATATGTGTGTAGATATATGGGTGTATATATGTGTATATATATGTGTGTGTATATATATATGTATGTATATATGCATATATATATATATATATATATATATATATTATAGTAGTTGTATTTACGGAATTACAGTATTCGGCTATAAACCAGATATCATGTCAGCGAAGGCATCTCATTAGGAAACACTGGAATTCATTATCATCTAATTCACGTCTCTTCAATTATTAGAGATTCTATACGCGTCGGGGTCATATTATGTATTTATTAGAGATCTATTAACATTGGAATCGGTTGTTTACAAAGAGAGCATATTTGGAATGCAAAATTTGTGTTAGATTTATACAATGGTTTCCAGTTTTATTTACAAGATATTTCAAGTCTGCAGTTGTAAGAAAAAATGATATTACCAATGTTTTTCCAGAAGACATTATTTAGATAAATTTCTTTTTATTTTAAACTAGCCTGGGAGCCAGGCGTTGCCTGGGGTGTTTGGATGTGTGTGTTACGCAAAAAAAAAAATATATATTAAGCAGACAGGTTCGCACCCGTACTGCGAAGGAAGAAAAGAACGTGAAAAAAAAAACATTTTTGCCCTTGCGTCCATCGCCAAACTGGAACTGGCGAAGGTTTAAATTAAGGCTAGTCAATCGAAAAGAGAGGACGACTTTCGAAAATATCGGCGAAAAAAGTGACTCCTCTTTGAAGAAAAGTGCCCAGTTTAGGGTGAAGGAATTAATGTTTTTAGCCAATGGTTCGATATTTGTCGTCCGAAGGTCCAGCTTCAAAATGATACCGATCTCCTGTAAATTCGTCGCCCTTGTCGAAAATTTTAGGCAGACATACAAACATACATACATTTTAACAGACAGGTGATATTTATATAATAGAAGATTATTATTCTTGGAACTTCGTATCGAATTTAATCAATTTCTTATGAAAGAGTATTTAATCGAAATAGCTGAATCATCTTTATCATAGATTTAGTATTTAAGGTAAGCATCGAACGTTTCGTTACTATTTTTCACCTTGGAGATTAAATATTAACCGATGTTCGTTTGATTGTAACGTTGAGGTTACGTTCCAAATCAATCCGATAAGTTATAATTGATTAGATAGCTGAAAACCAAAACTTGGACATTAAAAAATGCATGATATTAACGTTGTCCTTCGTCATGGCTGAATTGTAAACGCACTCAACCAGCGCAAAACACATATTTTTAAAGCTTACACTGCCAACCATTACACTGCTGTTCTCATTCTGGGGTCTTATCCCCCATTCGTCTTTTGATCACAATATACTTTGATCGAATGATTTCTATCGATCCCAAGGAAATACTTCCCTAGCCACCTTTCTATCGATCTGACGTGCTCCACTAATTTTAGTAAATTAACATTAGAAAAGGATTCTTTCTTTCTTTCTTTCTTTTTTTTTGAACAGGTTAATTTCATAAGAAAAAAAAACATAATTTGCGCTTTATTTATGGAAATAATTGTTACATAAAACTGATATATGCTTTTACGAGTAAGTATTGATACTATAGTTGGAGGTTATGAGAAATTGACTGACATTGACTTTTTTGGCGTCTGCCCCCTCATATAAAAAGTGGTTGTGGTGTAATTGCTACCTATTGCTGAGAAATATTACACAAGGCTTGATGGTGAGGTAACAGAAAAATAACTCTCCTCAGGGATAAAAATAGCCAAGAACAGGCCAGTCGGTTACTTTGATAGTGGCGCTTAAATAACCCTCACCTCCGAAGACCAAACCGTATCATACCCCATTCTTATGAAACAAGGTTTGTACTTAAAAAAATAAGGTCAAGGCTGTATTCCTGGCCGGCCTGGAAACAACTGGCCAAGGAATTATCTTCAATGCCGAAAAACCGTATGTAAAAAAAGCGACGGATTAGTTAATTTGAGAGTATTTTGATCGTATTTTTGAAGATTTTTGATAGAATTTCTGTCAGGAGTAGTTTAGATTCCAGTGAATAAATACACGATGTACCGTTACCGAAATTAGGGGCAGTAGGTTGACATATGAGGACGGTCGTTATTTACTTGTATGGCTACGAATGCAAGGTAAGAAACATGGTCGGTTTTTAATATTGAGGATATCTAACTCTCAGAACGAGTGCACTCTGAACAAGATAATATTTTTTACACGCTACCCTATTTATAAGAATTTTTCCACCTTTGATCCTAAACAAAACATATGCCAATACCACTAATCCATGCCTTAAGTGTGGCCTCGCCAGCAACAAATCTTATGTTAAGATTTGTACTTCAGCAGTTAAGACGAATGAGGTATATTATAGTTCATTGGATACGCTACTGAAGTATCCCAAAATGGCTGCATACCAGACTTTATTTAATAAGTTTTCGAGTTTCGGTACTGCCAGAAAGTACACAAAACAGATTTTATTCTTACGCATGAAGCATGAAATATAGCAAGATATCTAACTATCACCAAATTTGATCATTTAATTATTTATTGTCTGTTACAAATAGTGTAAGTCTCAAAAGACCTTGAACTTGTCATTAATCCACAGCAAAAGTCTGCGGTTGTAGATTGATAGACCAATCTGCTGAAATTATTTCTAGCAGTACCATCTCAGGACGAATTGCGTAAAATTTCCTCCCAGTCTTTTCGTTCAAAGCGTTAAACATCTTTTAAAATATTTCCAAAAGGAAAATTTCACTAGGGCACAAATCTTGACAACCTTGTAAAATAACCACGGCTAAGGTGATGAAGTTCCTTTGAAATTACATCGGCGTTCAATGATCCTTGATAAAGAAAATGACCTGGGGAAATTGTTGCAATAATTGTCTTGCCGTCTCATCAAAATTCCGATACATCAGTCCGCCCAAAATGTGTTAGATAACTTTTTAACTACTCAGTATCAATGCTTTATTTTGCGTTTTTTTTTAACTTTTTTTCATTTTTCTGCACGTAAAAACTAGGGTTGTAAAGTCAGGAGATATGAGGTCCGACTCCGATTATGCCATAAAATCTTACTTTTGACTTCCATTCCTAGAATTTTAAATTATCCGAATTCAACTCCTGCTAGTAAAAGTCTTTCAATATTCAATATCTGTATTGATTCTATGCCTGCATCCCTGGCATAAGTATCAGTCAGACTACGACTTCAAGAAAATTCTGAATATCTTCAACTCTGAATCTGCAAACCTTGGTAAAACTAAACGCCACATATTTAATCCGAATTTCATTTTTATAAAAGAAAACTGAACTGATGATTAGGATATGCATGCTTAACTTCGTCATTTTAATTGAATGATTTGCTTTTTTTAATTCCAGGAAAGCGTGTCCAGTGGAGAAAGCGAAATGAGCACTGAGAGGACACCCTCCCCAATCCCAGACGAAAGCATTAGTCCCAAAATTTTGGAAAATGTTAAAGGTAAGACATTTCATCTTAAAGCTGCATGTCCGTCATTTGTATACTTTTTAAAATAATTATTTTGGTAATTAACTTGGAAATATTGGAAAATGGTTTAGGATAAGAGCAAAAGAAAAAAAAAGAAAAAAAAATTAAAAGATTTTCTTAAATAAATGTATAACATTTAAAAATTGTTTTCTGCCTATGGCAAAATGACATTCATTTTAATCGTTAATTATTACACCCACAAATGGAAGTAGATTTATCCATAAACCGATTTTCTCCATCATACATGGTTAGATATTTGGTCGGGATAAAATGCAGCCATTTTGGGATACTTCAGTAGCGTATCCAATGAACTATAAATTAGTCTACTTTTCGGTATTTTTCAAAGAGCTTCCATTCACGAAAAAAACAAGTGTGTGCTTAATGTATTTTATGCTTAATATAATTACACATATATGAAACAATAATATATATCTAGAGAGAATGAAGACGATATTTGCTCACAGGATTACTTTAAAAATAATTCATCAGATTGTCTTCGCGACTTTTCTGTCGAGTTCAGTCGATGAAGCTCCCGAATTTGATGACATCAAAACCGGCTACAGACTTTCGTAACTAATCTCGATTCTGGTTAGCTTCCATTGTAACTCGTGGCTCGTATTTGGCATAAGATAGGACACTTTACACCCAGTTTAAACAAAATAAGAAATGCTGAATCCTTTAAAATCACACTGAAATTGAATTAAAAACTCTATATTTATTCAACTTACTGAATAAAGTCAAATAGTAAATGAAAATGTTTCAAATAAAAAAAATGACTTTGCCGATATAACAAATCTGTAATCTTTGATATATTTTCCTAGAAGATAAATATAAGCTTAAAATAATATCTACTGAGCTCCCTGTTCGAATGGTCACACTCCTTGAAATAATCGCCGAAAGGAAGCTTATTATTTTTACTATAATCTTAAATATATGATTGCCTACCCTTTTCACAGCGTTTTGCTCCGTTATTTTTTTCAATGTACATGTTACAAAAACATTGACTTTTTACAGAATATTCAAAGACTGAACAATTAGTTAATTCTTTATTTTAAACTATATTTAAATATATTTAAAATTATCTATCCTGATATTTAACATAAGCGTTTACTTCTAATATAATTATGATTGATTGCATTTTTCAGAACTCTTAGATTATTTTAATAGACAACCAGCAAACGTATCTCAACAAGATATGAAGAAAAGACTTTACTGAATTCAGCTGTATAAATAGTAGTTATCGCAGTAAAAAAAAAACGTTGTGTATTACTAATACTTTTCTTGTTGCTTGATTACCAATTCAAAGTTTTCATATGTTCAACTCTTTACGGTAAATACTTTTAAACTTATCTGAAATAATACAGAGGAGATAGCTATAGTGAAACAAGATTTTTTTTACCTCTGTTTCTAATTCATGCGTATTTACTAAATGTGTACACGAACAATTTCCATGCGGATGCATGCTTAATTTAAATATTATATCATGCAAGCACTCTTAACAAAAACGAACTGGTTTACAATACCGTTAAATATGGGACGTGATGAAAAAGTATAATGCAATTACAACACCACTAAAGTCCAATAAAATCTATTGAGTGACGACGAAGATGTTTACAATATCAATACTTATGGTTATAAAAATTCTGGCTACAATTTTATGCCACTAACACAAGGAGAGAGGAACTGGGTGTGTTTGCTTTAAAGCGACGGTACAGATGAGTTTACGAAACTATAATAAATTTTGGCAAATTAGTTTTTTTAGTAAATGTATACTTTCAAAGGAAAGTGTGTACATTCATGTTTTATTGAATTCTATTCATTCTCTAATTTAAGTAAATGTTCGAAAAATAGTGAATTATTAATATCTGTTTATTATGTGATTATCTAAATGAAGTTGTGTGCTAACTGAATTTATATGTATGCATTTATATACATATTAATCGAATTATATATATATAAAGATTGTTAATTATAATTTATATAGTAATCTCTGGTAAGGATAATTATATTAATATTTCTATTCTCGTTAAGTTTTTGAAGTGTAAACATAATTTTTACATCTCGATTATATATACTCTATATGTAATGTAAGTGTATATATATACATACATATATATATATATGTGTGTATGTGTATATTCGCTTACATTACATATATGTATACACAAACAATGTATGTGTGTATATATATGGTTTGGTTGTTTTTTGTTTTACAGCATATCAACCCTTTTCAGGTTATTTAATGCTGAATCCAAAGATTTTGAAGAATTTTTTTTTTTTAATAGAATATATTTGTTGTTTTCAAGTCGGTTTCTATTCAACCCATAGTTGGCGCCCTAACAGGTACTACCACTCCGTGTCAGAGTGGAGCTGGGAGCAATGACAAAGGGTGGGTCCACTCTCCCCAAAGCCCGCAAGCTGGGGCCTCATCCCTGGATATAGTTTAAAGTAATATCCAGGACCGTGTATATATATATATATATATATATATATATATATATTAAAGCGAGATTCGTTCGATTAACATACTTTCTAATATGAAATTTCAAGCTCTTTATGTGCTGTAAGCATAACGTTCATTGCATTTAAGCAATGTTATGTCGGTAAATCTACATGAAACATAAGTACCTGCACGCATGGAAAAAATATTATGCACACGAAGACTCTTTCGTCTTCAGGTTTATTTATATACTTTGTTGCAGAACAAACACGCGTGTGAATTAGAAGCATTAAGTATACGATCTAAGACTTACTCAACAAAGCATGGGGACATAGCCTTTCCCACGAATGAGATATTTTGTTTTGAAAAGTTAAAGAACTTTATCTCATCTTCTTTTGCATCACGTTTTATGAGCTTCTTTACTTGGTCTCTGATAAGATACAAAGTGTAGTATCTTTTCTGGCGTCATTTAGTCAAAGAATAATCCTTCTAAATCTGAGGCAAATTTTTTTTTCTAATCCAGTGTCTATTTTAGGAGTTGGATTTTCTCCACATAAAAATCGAATCTTGTTTCTCACTGTGCCTTGTGTGGAATAGTAAATAAGGACTGTTAGAGAGTTGTTTGATTACACACACACACACACACACACACACACACACACACACACACACACACACACACACACACATATATATATATATATGACTAGCAAAAAACCCCGTTACACGGATAAGAGAACTGTGAACCCCCTTTCTTATGACATATTAAAAGAATGTAATCTTTGTAAGTACTATTATATGAATATATATATATATATATATATATATATATATATATATATAGTGTGTGTGTGTGTGTGCGTTTGTGTATGCATAATATATATGTATGTGTGTTTAATGTAGGTATTTAATTTATTTTAATTATTATAGTATATATATATATATATATTATATATATATATATATATATATATATATATATATATATATATATATCATGTGCGTATTCAATTATTTAAAAGGTAAGGTATTCAGCAAATTATATTTTCCAGATCAGGAACACTGGTCTTTATTAAGCAAAGAGAAGGAACTAAGATACCCATACATAGCATTTCATAAATATGTGAAACTCGCCCCGTACTTTTTTGCTCAAAATAAGTCAAACGTTCTGTCCAGTGGCCCCTTAAATCGAACAATTACTAATGGTCCTGGAAGTACTAATTATCTTATAGAAGAGAAAAAATATCGTATATTTTGCTTTACTTTCTCGAATATGCCTTGTACACTGTTATAAAAACATTGTTTTGTTAGAGTGAGTCTTTCATATTCAACAAGTATTGGCCATGTGTGTATTTTTGTTAAGAAGAGGTGTACGTTTTCGACTGAGTGGCACGTAATCGGCATATAGATTATTTGCGAAAGCTTTTGTAATATACAAATATAAATGATTCACTGTGAAAGTTAATCTTAGTTTTTACCTGACAACCACAGACACACAGATGCCTGAATAAGGAAATTCCTTCAAGTGGTCTGGAATCATGCAAAGTTCTAAAACAAGTAAAACATATTTTGGTAAACTTTATGATATACAAGCATACTAGGCATACACTTGTACGGACACCCTTATTATATAATCTCAGCATGTTATTGTCTAAAGACGGGAACATAACCTGCATTACAAGTCCTATCACGCTTCAGATCTTCCAATATAAAATGCGCGTAAATGTATTATGCTGAAGCTGAGTTAATCAACGGTTGTTTCCGAAAGACATTTTCTTATATATTTTAAACGCAAAATACATGCAAACATATTCATCATATTTGGAATCTTACTTATATTTTAAAAGTAAAATCACTATCACCAAATTGTCCCACTCTCTTTCTCTGCCTATATCTAAACGCGGATTCCATGAACAAAGCTTCTTTCATAGACTTGCCTCCCTATGGAACCTTTTTCTCCTGGCCAGCTGACTATTATATGGTCGTCTTCAAGTCCAGTGTAAACAAGCTTTTTCCGATCCATCCCATTCTAGAATCAAATTATATCCAATTCCCACTACCGATAACCACCCTGTTCTGATGACTACCCTGCACTCGTTAACCGTTATCCTCGAGCGCCTTTATGCCTTGATGAGAGGTGACTCCCCTTTTAAACTTGTTCTAATTAGCCGTAATTTGCAATGAACTAATCAAGTGACTCATCTTTTACTTGGTTCTCTCTATAATCTTTGTTTACACAAGTTTATTGTTAGACGCACCTCTTCATTTATATGCCGTTTATCACTCTCTTTTCTGCCACTACGGCTCTCCTTCTCTATTTGCTCAAAGATAATCACTTTTCCTCTCTCTTCATATATTGACGAAGAGAGACACAGAAAATGCGTAGTAACACTATTTGCCCCGAGCGGCTATGCCAGATAGATAAATAGAGAGAGAGAGGGAAAGAGAGAGAGAGAGAAAGACAAAGAGAGATAAAGACAAAGAGAGTGTTAAAATGTATTAAATCACATTTTTTTTTTCTAATGAAGTGCACAGATCGACAAAAAAAAATACATTACTAAGCTGTTAGATAATAACGCAGGTAAGAGATTACAAATTCTCTGATTGGTTTAGCAATATTATATCTTAATAGAAAAGGTGGATATCAGGAAAAAGGTAAATGGAGAGTTTCATGGTTAGTTGATTAGGGATAAAATAACCATCAGATCGTATCTTAATAGAGCCTCCTCATATCCAACCTGTAAAAGGAAATTGCGATCTTCGGAATATATAATACAAACTGCCTGCCCGTTGATATTAATTGTGAGATCAGATAGATTGATGATATGAGTATTCAGTCCAGTATCTTTTGTTTTATTTTACAAAGGAGTCACCACTTACCAAGGCCCATGTCTGATTCGAGGATAAGTGTTAATAGGTATACGGTAGTCAATGGGGCAATATAAAAGTCATCGTTAGTGTAAATTTATTAAATTGGATTATTTAAGTGGATGACTCAGATATCTAGGACTTGTTCACGTTGGACTTGAAGACGACCAGATTGTAGTCAGCTGGAAAGCAGGCAAACGGAACAGTTCTACAGGCATGCAGTTCTAAGAATAAAGCTTTGTCCATGGAATTCACGTTTGGGTGTAAACATAGATAAAAGGTGAAGGAACATATTGGTAGTGGAGGAGGGATTTTTTTCGTGAAAGTCTGGGAAGGGTGACCATAGATTGGAGCTCAGATTCTCCACAAGTCAACTTTCAAATATGAAATATGGCATACGTGGAATTCAGATAGTCCACTTGGCAATCAAGAAGTATAATATTTCTCTATATTCTGGGAAAATGGCTGGTTTAGTCGAATGCTAAATATTTTGCTCACTCGTCATGTAAGACTAATCACATACGTTCTCTCTTCTGTCACTGTCATAGCACGTATCCTTACTCGAATACTCGTGCGAAATATCTAGTGTACCTAATTTTATCCTGACGTGGAAATTCACGACACTACGTCTACCATTACACCTACCCGTGCCCACCTCTAAATATTATTACATAAAGTCCTTTTATCGAAGAAATCAGCTATGGTTTTGGAGCATTTGAGAGTACCTCTCGAGAAGTTGATCTCACTTTATTCAACTGGTTTTATGTATATATTTATCGCAGTGAGATGCATACATAGTGATTTAATATTTTGCATTTCTTTTATATATAAATAACAATTCTTGCCTATTTGCTTTTTTTTTCTTCGTCTATTTCCTATTTTCTTCTATTTCTTTGTTGTTTGTTAAATGGTATAAAGCGCTCGATCGTTTGAGACGCATTTGCGCAATTCCTTTGAAGTGCACGCTGATCATATTCGTGTGAATAGTCACA
>NC_136484.1:134170503-134180503 GCF_053919585.1 Euprymna scolopes
TATATGCATATGTCTGTGTTATATATATATATATATATATATATATAGTTGTTTCCGCTTCCATCCCTTGGCCTGTCTTTAGGTGTCTGTTGAAATCATCAACACTCAATTAATCTCTTCCATCGAATCCCTAAACGGTTTCGATTTACAACTAAATACAGCATTCAGTAAAATAAAACAGTGAACTTTATTCCAAATATAAATGATGCAAAGTAGCAATTGCTCACGTTAAAGAATCTGAAGAAAGATTATTTGCTCAATTGTCTAATTTGAAAGTCGTCTGTCACATTCATTTATTTCGTTCTTCTCTTTTTGCTACCATGTTCCGCCATTTGTTTTTCGTTACTGCTCTTTCTCTCCCCTTCTATCTTTTTCTCTATCCTTTCTTTCTTTTCTCTCTCTCGCTTTTTCTTTCTCTCTTCCCGTTCTAATATAGTTTTGTGCATCCATGTGCCACTAGGGAGATGATGTAGTCTAATTCCGGGTGGAAGCAATCAGGCTATTCACACGGACGAGGGCGGCACCGGTACACTATTCCACGGTCTGCAACAAAGAAGAGGAAAGACGCAGCCCATAGTCAAGACATTTGAATCGCAAATGCGCGGTCTAATTTGCTCAAGAAAGCCAAATAAGTTATTGGTCGTACAGATCCGAACAGGAAATTAGTTTCAGGTGCGCATGCGCACGTGAAGGGAGGGAATCGGGAATAGGAAAGCAAGAAACGGACATACGAATTTGAAAAGAAGATTTGAGAAGGTGAAGAAAAACGCAGAGAAAGATGAGAAAATAGAAAGAAATAGAAATGGGGAGATTAGGGAAAGATAGGTAATTGATGGTTAGAGAAAATTCATTAAACGAAGAGAAAGAAACAAAGAAAGTAAAGAGAAAAGAAAATAGAGAGGGACAAAATGTATTTAAAATGAAAAAACAATAGAAAATGCAATATTTTTTTGTTTATTTTAATATTACTGAAAAGAAGATTTTATAAATTTGGATGAACAATAAAACGATTGCATGGACAGAAAAACGGTAATTTTTTTACGGGGAAAAGTTACTTCTAAATAAAGATAGCAAGACTGCTAAACAAAAAAACAAAACAAAAAAAAGCATAAAAATATTTGAAGCTTAGGAACCAGAATAGACATATTTGAAAGAAAGTTTATTGTTTTATGGCAAAATAAACAAAACACTTTAAAGATGATGAAATGGAATTAAGTAACGCTTATGAACCAATTGAATATGAATACATTAAATAAGAACCATGTTGATATTTAATAAAATCTAATTAAATTGCAAATTCTTCATAAAAAAGTATAAACACATTAAAGCAATTATCAGGCACTGCAATTGCCTGTTCAGCATACAAATCATAGTTTCGCTGTACTGATTGATACTGAACAATATTTTTTAGATGAATCTTTACATTTCAAAGTAAGGATCCACTCGTGTACACGTTTTAATGGCAGTTTATGACAAATTTTATTGACATTTGATCTGATATAATAACCATGTTTATAACTATATCCTCTGATGAACAATGATAAAAAATAAAAACACAAAGACAAACATTGTAAAAAAAAACGGGTTTTAGTATGTAGTTAGATGATAAAAATCCTAAATTCAATATTGTGCCGATATTAGAAAAATATTGATATGTAAAATGTAACACATTTTATTCGTAGGTATATAAATCCCCGAAACAGTGTTTCATGGTAAAAAACTGATGATCCATTGAAAAATAAATTATTGGTATTATAGTAAATTCGAGAGCGAGTTGATGCAGTGATTGCAGGTGATTAAATGGCTTACTGACTGGATGGTTTCCTAACGAATGATAAAACCTATTTTTTGTATAGATTTAAAGGTTAAAAACTTCAAAGACATATATATATATATATATATATATATATATATATATATATATATATATATACTTCCAAAAGTAATGTCTCCCAAGTGTTCTCTCCCGAATGGATAAGAGGCTATTGCAAATTGCATCGTTATCATAACTGAACTAGTGAATCCATTACTCTCTAAGTTTCATAGTATGATCCTCTATGAATGCAACTGCCGTCTTGGACTTTTTGAGAAAAAGAAATACTTCATTGAATTACTCCATACAAAAAATGTAAATTGATCAACATTCATTGGCGCCTGTTGAATGATCATGAAGCCGATGCAGTTAATATCAGCACGTTTAAAAGATGGGTTCGTCGATTTCGGATTGTCGACAGAAAAATGAGTGCAAAGTGCACTTCAGAAGTCCATGCACAGTCACAATCCCATCACTTGTAAAAGTGCATTTAGAATAGTTACGACTTTGTAACACAAAAAAAACTGCAGCATAAAAGATCGATCGTCTTAATGGTACCACTCCTGTCTTCGTATGTCTTCAGCTTTTATAATTTAAAAAATAGAATGTATTACTTTAGGATCTGTCTCCGTGGAAGACATCGTCTACGAAAATATAGAAGATCACAAATGAATGCTTTGTAAACCAAAGCTTTGTAGCTGTTTTATTTTGTTTTTCTTGCATATTTCCTTAAATTTTATTTCAGTGAAATTGCGCAGTTGAATTCATTTTGATTTGGCGGTTTCTTATCGTCGGTTATGAGGACTGAAAAAGGCAATTTCCTTTATTGTAAAAATTATTATTAAGTCTGCGTAATCCACATCACAGAGAACGGTTCCCTCGAAGTGAGTAGGAAGGGGGTTGTTGTGAGGCGCAGAGGCGGAGCATTTGCAGGTTTGTGTGTACATGGCGAGCATGGTATGTCTGCGTGGGCGAGTTGCAGAGTTATATTCACGGTTCGAGATGAAATAATTTAAAGAATTCGTCATATTTGAAAATGCTATTAAAAAAACAACATTTTAGATTCACTATTCAAGAATAAAAAAAAAGACCTGAAAAAAATAAGAAAAAAACTTGATTTTTTTGCAGTTGTTGTTTCAATCTTTGCACCAGACATCCCTATAACATTCAGTGTTTTAACATTTACTTCTTCTCTTCGATATTCGTTTTTTATGGCTAATGGGTGACGTAATATCTATCGACAAATACTCTGAAATCCAGGAAAGCTGGTCCAAATCATTCTTAATCTCTACGAATATTTTATGGAATCGAACGAATGTTTCTTGGTTAAATGTAAAATAGACGTTCCTCACCAAGTTGCAGTAGAAATCAATTTTTCATGGATAATTTACCTGTTAGTAAAGGGGTTTAATCAATACTATATGTTGTAAATCACAGCTGACCTTTACAAAATGTAAGGTATCTGATGAATCATTGCGGAGGTAGACGTCCTCATTATCGAGTAAATTATATACGTACATATATATATATATATATATATATATATATATATATATATATATATATATATATATATATAATAAGCTATAGAAATGTTATTTTTTAAATTATACTTCACCTTTTATTTATACTAATCCTTAATTTGTGAATCTCAATGTAATTACGGAGCATATAACAAATGAATTACAAAAACCTAAATTTTATGATAGTGACCATCTTACAATTTATAACTTTAATTACGTTGGCATTCACAATTGTTGACAGCACAGGTTTTGTAGCTCAAAACCACTCATTTAATTATTAAACCAATCAATGAATCTATTCTGTCCTAAAATCCTTATTAGAACTAGCAACTATCAATCCCTACAAGAAAATAAAATGTATTTGGGCATGCCGGCAAAATCCGAAAATCGAAAGAAAAGTTGCAATTACACTTTGTTATCTTTTATTACGCAATTTTGAATTTTTTAAGTAAAGTCAGCATAATTAAAATTTCCGTATTAATAAATCGTATTCATTTTGATATGGACTACTAAAAATATTTTAATATTTTATTAATGTATTATTTATAATTAACTATATATATATTTACTTAGATAATATTACTAATTGTAATATCTTTAACATACGTCTATATATTTATTTAGTCTTTATACGAAACTACTTATAAAATATATTGTATTTTATTTCCGGCAATTGTTATTAACTTAAGGATTTCGCACTACGAAGCAGGTGCTGTCAAAAATTGTAAATATCAACGTACTTTAAAAATAAATTGTAAGATGGTCAACACTATGAAATTTGGAATATAGACTTTTGTCATTTATTTGTATAATTTATATATATATACACATATATATATATATATATATATATATATATATATATATATATATATACTGTGTGTGCAAAATACAGGATTCAAGACAAGGTGTTGGTTGCAACAAAAAGTGTATTTCATTTCACGTTACAATTGTTTCAATGTCTAGTTCGACAATTTAAAGCATTATGTCGTTTGAATATTTTCAAATATCAGCATTTCTTCAGACTTTATGAATAAACACACCTTAGGCAATGTAGCATTTTTTAAATAGAAATTTTGAATTAAAAAAATGCTACATTATATTAATGCTCAATTATGAAATGTGATGATTTTATAGCTTAATCCTTAAGTCAACCATTTTTGGCTTAAAATCTATTGGTATATGAAAATTTACTGAATTACACGAACTCAGTATATTACATATAACTCTCTCTCTCTCTCTCTCTCTCTCTCTATATATATATATATATATATATATATATATATATATATATATATATATATAAATGCGGTTCACAGGAAGAAATCCTATGTATTTTGCAAAATCTAAGCGAATAATTTCTATTTTATTTCTGGGGTGATAATTGAATACATTTTCCTCTGCATCTATTGTGCACATTACATTGAGTATCATCGTAAAACCTCGCTTTCTCACGTGTCATACGGCCTGTATTTTATAGCAATAAATATTATGCCTTTACTATCATACATATATACACACAAATATATATTATAATTAACTTTACTAAATTAGTAATTATGTAAACGTCAAAGGAATATAAATATGAATAATAATACTTATAGGATATTCCTAACCAAGCTAAAAAGCTCAATAAAACAAAAATAGAATAGAGCTTGATATAAGACTATAAATTGAAATGCTGTAAATTAAGAATTTACAGCATTTTCTAAATTCTAAGTTGCGCATGTTGTGTTTCTTTTTTAATAAATTCTCTTGTAAATTCTTAATTTACACTATTTGAATTATATGTTTGTGTTTGTATGTATATATGTATATTCAAGCCTATTTCGTCTACATTGTCTATTTCTTTTATTATTATAAGTTTATTAGGAAAAATCATATTGTTGTCTTTGATTTTCATTTTTTATTGCATCTCTTAATTTTTTAATTGTATCTCTTAATTTTTTAATTGTATCTCTTAATTTTTTAATTGTATCTCTTAATTTTTTAATTGTATCTCTTAATTTTTTAATTGTATCTCTTAAATTCATTGTCCAAGAAATTATATACATGATATAAATCTGAAATTGCAGCCCTACTAAGCAACGCATGAAACCCGACAGTTTCAAGCCACACTATGACCATTTAAACATATCTTCTAATTTATATATTATCATATGATATATATATATATTGTATGTACACAGTATATATATATATATATATATATATATATATATATATATATATATGAGAGAGAGAGATAGTATAAAAATTGTTTGTTAATTTAGTGTGTGAGGTTTTACACCTACTTCTCGTGCTTGTGTGCGTTGTCCTGAGTTAAGATCATGCAGTTTCAGTTTTGAAAGAAAAAAAAAACATTTATAAACGAGGAGACTTCGCGAGAACAGAAATGATCTAAGAATAAAATTAAAAAACAACAACAAGTGTATAATAACAATAGCAAAAGTGATATAAAAACAATGAGAGTAGAAGACAAAAAATCGCCTGTTTCTCGTCTTGGTCACACGTTAAGTGTTGAGAGTAAACACGGCCCCATTGTCCATGTGCGCAAGGGTAGAACCTTGGAGACGTTTTTAGAACTTGAAATAAAGGTTGCACCTCGGGTCGCGGTCGTTTTCTCACAGATGGACGGAGAACGGTGACATTGTATTTAATACTATGACGTCAAACGACACATCCACGCGCGCGTGGTCTTTTTTTCATCTTGTCTCCGTGCCCGCCTCTCCAGTTACTCTCTTTCCTTATAAGCTATTTTCTTTTTCTCTTTTGTTGCGACGCCATTTCCGTTGTCTCCGAATAAATGTCATTAGACATTTTGTTTAATCTGTGTGTCGTAGTCAATGAACGACGCTTTAAAATACTTTAACTACTTGATATGGTTTAAGGATAATTCAAATTATTTTAGATTATTGTCAGTTAAACTAATACATGTTAAAACAAGGCATATCATTTACAAGATGGCGTATGATGTTAATTGGTAATTATTGCTTTGGTTAAACTACTGACCTCGTGGGTCGTTCACCCTTGGTTGTTTGAGCCGGCCTCCTCTTTCAAAAACAACGTTTGAAGTGAGATTACATTCAGAATCGCATGCGTATACCGGCCAGTGAGGCATAGGACATTTACTTTTTTTTAATTGCGAGCAGATGTTATACTTCCAAATACCACGACTCGTATTACAAAATTGTCACTAATCTGGTATTGATCAAGCTCAATATTGCTTAGTGTGTCTAGATATTTTTTTAAAAATAAATTATCATAAACCATTTATGAATGGTTTTCTCTTCTTGATTGTTGCTATTTTTACAGTCACCGGCTGTTGCAATCACCGGCCTTCTGAAGATGTCTTATATAGACTACTCATTCTAACAAAGTGTCAACCAAGGTAAAAAAAAAAAAAAAAAAAAAAAAAAAAAAACATACAGGGTGAAATATGTATATAAAACCAATACCGCATGATCAAAAAATATCCTTTAAAAAAGTCAACACCTTTAAAAATGAGGTGGAGATGAGTTCCCCTTATGCGAAGATAAAACAAAATCCCAACCTTTGAGATGTGTCGCTTTTTTAGTTCTATTACTAGAAACAAAAGAATACAAACCACTGAGGCAAGACATGTTTATTTGCTTTTAAGTCGGATAAAACTAAAAACCCGGTTGAATACAAAAGCAGAAATGGTAATCAATTAAAACTCTTCCAAACGAAAGTGAAAAAATTAAAAGACAAGAAAAAAAGGCGTCAAAAGCATTGACAAAAAAAAATAAATAAATAAAACACATTGGACATAAGCTAACAAAATGGAAGGATGTCTGGGGAATCGAAAAATATTGGAATATATATTTTTCAATTTAACACAATCTATTTCTTGAGATGTCTTCGACTTTCGTTTCATTTTACCTTTGCTTTTAGGTTTGCTTTTTTTAAAACAACTCTTTTGTTATTCGTTGTAAAGAATGTTTGCTCATTTTTGTTTTATTGTATTAGTATTGTTTCTATAAAATAGATTTTGTTTTCTTTTGCTTGTTTCTGAAAGACACAGAAGGTTTGCTTTTCTTTTCTTTTCGGTAGTCTTATTATATTTATTCAATTTCTCCATTTCTCTTTTTGTCCCGTGTGTTTGTTTTCGTTTAACTGTTATTTTATTTATTTATTTATCGGTAGCACAAGCTGTAGTGGATGCAATTTAAGATTCACATCTTTTCGACTATAAGAAAGAAAACGCCGCCATTGTTATATGAATATTCATTCCAAAAGGTGGAATGGAGAAAAAAAATGAAACGAAAATTTCATTTGTTTTATATATCTGGCTGAGAGTCTACTGCTCTTTCTAGACTGTATATATGTGCGTGTAAGTTTATTTACTTACTTATTTAGAGGTTTATCGGTCTGTGGGCGGCGTCTCAAGCTAGAGAGAAAACGTCGGATGAGGGCATAAACAAAATTGAAAAACACTAAAAGAAAAAAAACGACTAAAAGATATTCTATAAAATCTGATTAACAAATACACAAAAAACGCAATGATATTATGCAAAATTCATCAGCGGTCGTATTGTTCACAGCGCTTTATACGTACACAATAAAAAAATAGTAATACAAACACAAGACTAAAATAACACGTACACACGCACGCGTTGTTTCGTTAGTTCGTTTCGTCTAATACATTATCGCCAGAATATGTTTTGTATATACCCACACGTACAAAAGGCCTCGGTTTCCCGTGTCGAAAAGCCACCCCCACCTCACTGTTGCAACAGGTCTTGTTTGTTCTGCTATAGAATGTATTCAAATGACACAGTCTTCAACCCCTGTCATTATTTACGCGTGTCACTTTCGTTAGCGATGCTAGGTTCATTATAACTAATTGTAAAGGTGACTCCTTTTGAATGTGCACATGAATTATTAGTGCTATTACTATTAGTTCTCGTATTAGTATGCGTTTATTGTTATTATTCCGTTTACTGTGTTGACACTAGTTTTTTCTGCATTCAAGTCTTCTCATAAAAGCTATTCGTTGGACAAAACAGACACGATCTAACGTCAAACAGTAGAAGTATTTTGCAAGAATAAAACTAGTAAATTTTGATATGAGCTACCAAACTGCAGTTTCCTAGGGCGTCTACGTCATATATTTGGCGAATTGTTTATTATATAAGGTTTATAAAGCTAAGATAATAATCGCAGAATTAGCTGTACATAATGGCAGCACAAAAAATAAGGACCAATAATGATTAACTAACTTTACCTAATCGCCGTTGCTCGGGTGACGTGAAGTGTGTTTTTTTTGGGGGGGTTTGCTCATGTTTAAAATTAAGGTAGAAACTCCTGTTATATTCGTTAATTTAAAATGAGTTATCTCTTTGTTGGTTCTTATTTGTATTGATTCACTATTAAAAATGTTTCATACTGAGCAAGCGCTTGGGTTGGATTAAACATTTTACAAAATAAATTATAGCGACATTCATTATTGTTTCCAATAACATGGTATAACAATAACAAATAAAAATAGCTAGTTACTAGCATATTTTGATTTGTCGGATTAAATTGTCTTTTCGTCTAACTTTGAAAATATAGCAAATATATTAGATCGTATAGTTTTGCATTTATATGCTCATTAGAATCCTAGGATACGTTTTTTTTTCAGGTTATTATATGGAATGCGATGTTTTACGGCCTCTATTTACGGTATTTCCCCGCCGTACGCTGTTATACTGTTTTTTGATTATATACATGTGTATTATATACTTATCTGTATTTTGCTATTAATTTTTAGATATATAATGCATTAAATTTTACCAATTGCGTTTTAGCTTTTATTTATGTTTATTAATTCCTCACTAGTAGACGTTCCAATGATCATTACGAAAGACCATTTGATGTTAAAATAGGTGAAGTCCTTGAGGGTTGCAGTGACAACAAATCTCTCAGAAAACAAGCGCTCACCGCTTCTTTTCGTTACAATTGCAACTTACTTCGTAGCCATAGAATTCCCGTTAAAAATACAATATATTTCATGGTCTGTCTGAACTTCAATCTGTGTTCTCCCCTTGGTCTCTTAGATCTATGTCAACTTACACATAGTTATTCAGTTGTTGATATATATGTAAGGCAGCTTGATTCTGAAGGTGAGTTCGATTCCTATGGATGCCGAAATGGTTGGGCCGACTTTTATTTCAGGTAAATTCTCTTTATGTGACTGTATATGGCAGTGTTTTATGATATGATTTGTGTCGGGATGACTCCGATACCTATTGAAAATCTACAACTGAAAAATCAATGAAGGATAGACCAATTCGATTTGGACCAAGGTTTATACCTTTTGTAGCCTAATATCGAAAGTGCAGTTACGAAGGGTTATTACCGTACTAACAGAAAGATCCGACATATGAAATCAACATTAGGTTCTTTAACACGACATGAACGCGTTCGAAATGAATGTTTCTGTTCGTCGCAAAATTGAAGCATCATATTTAACTTTTATATTTTATCTTTAAATGCAAGCCATTGCCACAGCACAAAGAAAGCAGAAAGGCAGAAAACTAATTAAAACAGATTATTAATATGGCAGAGGCGCGTTAGGAATAAATTCATTTACAGCACAATTGAACTATGAAACAATATTTTGCATTAATTCAAGCAATTATATGAGTTAATTTTATAA
>NC_136484.1:134185503-134238003 GCF_053919585.1 Euprymna scolopes
ATATCTCCAGAATGAAGAGAGGTGGCAAGCATTTTTTCACACCCAAACCTAATCGCTAGGTGACATGCAACTATCATCATCATGCCTTATGAATCTGGAGAGACTATTGTTAGCATCGTTTTTTTTTGTTTTGTTTTTTTTAGACACAATTACTTCTTGAAGTACATCAGGTATATACAGGAAGAATCGCGTAAAAGTTGCCAACATCCCAAGTGATATTAATTCTTGTGGAAAGAAATGGATTCGCACTCAGGTCATAAGTCGGTATAGTTAACCACTTGACCACTGCCACCTCCCACATGCAACTATCAGCAACAGTCGAGAATTTTACCAATGCGCTACTAATCCCGCCGATAGAGAAAGACAGATTAGGGCGTTTATGCCTAATTGTTATTTTTAAAAAAATGTTGGGTTTTTTTTTTCATTAGTATTACTTTAGTTCAGTTAGTTTAAAGAGATCACGGGGCACTCTTCTTGAGACCAACCCTTGATTTTCCTATAAGTTGAACTTTTAGATAAGAACACTTTTAAAAATAGATGTTGTCCTTTATATCTACTGCTCTACTTTGGTCATCAGGAGATAGTATCTAAATATATAGTGAACTTCTTATTTCAAATGCCATTTGCTATAATATGCGTAATAGTTATTTCTTCAATGAACATGTTCCTTTTAGTTCTGTACATGTTCCTTTTAGTTCTGCAGATCATGTTCTTTGGTTATCGTTTCGCGTTCAGTTCTCTACAGCTCATTATCTTTCAAGACGGCTCGATCACTGATGAGAACGGAACTTTCCAGATGACAATGTCTAGTTTGATTGCTTAGCCCTTTATCTATCTGGCCGCCTGTATGTCTTTATCACTAACTATTGCCATTGTGTGAATGTGCGTCCGTACGTGTGTATATATGTGTGATAGAAAGAGGAAAATAAAATGATCTAAAAAATGATCATGCCATGTAAACAGAAGTGATTATTGTTAAATTTTAAATCAGTGTTGAATATCAAGTTAACATGTAAGCGATGGCTAGATAATCGGTTTGTAGCACCCCCCACACACGCACACACACACACACACAAATATATATATATATATATATATTAATGACAAATGATATATAATTATTTCCACAATTAGACACAAACCAAAAAGAAACATATCTAGAGCCATATTTATATATATTTCAGTGGAAATATGTTTCTTCGGTTATATTTCACCTTTTTATTTATACTAATCGTTCAATTTATGAAGCTCAATGTAATTATAGAGCATTTAACAAATAAATAACAAAAGTCTATATTCTAGACTGCAAGATGTTGACTATTTTACCATTTATTCCTTCATCTATGTTTGCCATGAAAACTTATTGACAGCACCTGTTTCGTAGCGCAAAATCATTACATTTTCGTTTTCTTACGTCATCATTGAAACAGATCGATTTTAGATTTGCATAGACAGTAGCGTAATAAAATGAAGAAAAGTAGTCTCGCTCCCAATTTTTGGATTTTGTAATCTATATGCATTTATTTTCTTTTAAGATTGATAAGTGTTTTTAAATGCAACATAAATTCATTAATTGATATAATAATTAAATGGATGAGTTTGCGCTACGAAACAGATGCTGTTAATAATTGTGCATGTCAAACATAGTTCAAGGTATAAATGGTAATATGGTCAACATTCTGAAACGTGGAACATAGGCGTCTGTCATTTAATGATTATATGTATATATAATATCGCTATTTAATAATCCACATTAATACAGTGCGTAATTTGTAAGTAAACATCGACGAACCTGCAAAATGGCGGCATAATGTCCATTATGTTTTAATATAGGAGGCGATGAAAAGTATGATTCAAATGTGGGCAGGCCAGGAACAGATCGATTTTAGATCTGCATAGACAGTAGTTAATCTATGTGTATATTATCGTTACTGATTTTAATTATTTTATCTAGTTATTATTAATATCTAAAATCATATAATAGATTTGGATCATAATTGAATAAGCATTCAATAAACAATGTTTATTAGCATTATAAGTAAAAAAAGTTTTCATCTATGTAAGGGAACATAGAATTGGTAGAAAACTGTTGTCTTCGAAGAATTAAATTTACTGGATCTGGAATGATTATTAAATTAAAGAAATATAAAAAAAAAATGTTTGCCTTATTCGTGGTTTTCAGGTGGATATTAGTGGAGTGAAGGGTGTTCTAATGAGTGAATAAACACTCTGCAAACTTACTCTAAATTAGACTAAAAATAAAGTCTTGATCAGTATTAAGTAGAAAAATGGAAAATAAATAAAAAGTAATTTTCTTAACGCAGAAACATATACATGGCTCTAACCAAACGGATTCAGGCGTGCACCGTTTGTTACAAAAGTTATCGAATATGGCGATAGGGGAGTTTATTAATAAACTTTATATTTAATAAAAGATATAATTAAATAATCTCTCCACATATTCGTACAAGACTTTACCTGGAAATATGCATAAACGAACATTTAGATAAGAAATATTTCCTAATTAAAGAACGTATACATATCTGCGTATTTCTGGAAATATCAAATTTTACTTCGTTAGATTTAAATATTAACATTGAGAAAATGTCACTAAGGTCAAGTGAGAAATTATTGTCGTTGTTTCAATATGGACATAAAGTTGAATATTACTCGTGAGCGATTTTGTATGATAATTTTAGAGTCTATCAAACATAGCATTCATGTTATCTATTTGTAGTCCCTTGTTTCCAATTTCCAGAAAGTACTGTCCTTGACGTTTCAGCAATCATTCAAAAATCCTTAAGGCACATCACATACATATGTGTGTGCGTGTGTGTATACTATAAAAGGAACTTTGTCTGCGTGTGTATGTGAGTTCGCTCCTTATAGATTCTATCACGGCTGGTCGAATTTTATGAGATTTTACACGCTAGTACATTATATGTCTCGCAATGTTTTATGGTGGATTTTTGTATCGTAAGTTTATCGATAAGAATCGATATTCGATATACAAACTAATCTGATGAAAGAAAAAAAAAAGACGATTTTTACCAAAGTGAAACCTAACACAGGCAAACATCACAAGTTTATTTGGAAAGTGTTATTACAACAAAAGCCGTAAGGCCTGACATATAAAATCAATAGTAGTTTTTTTTTATGACAGGGGCACGTTTGAAATGAATGTTTCTGTTTTAAAAACAATTGCACCACGATTCTTGACTTTTTTTCATTTTAAACTTCAATTCAAGCCATTATCATCGCACAAGCAGTAAGTGTTGGCATATAAAATTAACAATAAGTTTGTGATATGACAGAGGCGCGTGGGAAATAATGATTTAAGTTTAGAGCACAATTGAACGTGGTTTTTGCAAAAAAACATTTTCAACTTTTCTTCAAGCCATTATATATATATAAATTTATACTCCTATAAATTTGTTATTTTGTGTATTCATATTCATATTGAAACCCTTTTTTATTTACTTATTTTAACAGAAAGTACAACTTTGCTATATATGGGTCGTGGAATTGCATTCATCTGCAAAAAGTCTGGCTAATTTGCATATTCTTTTAAACATTCATTTTAATTGATTCCATATTAGTTTTTTTTTTAATTTTCTTATGGAATGATCATTTTAAGTTAACTATTCTTTGTAATAATAATCATGTAGATATTCTACATGGTTTATACTTGCGTGATATTTGCGTAAAAATGTTATAGTAAACGCACACCTCTTTCTACATATATATGTATTCCTATATATTTGTTTTAAAAAAATTGCCTACCAACCCCCCGTCAGTTTTTGATCTACAGACATGAAACTTAATATATAGGGTGTTCAAACATGCCACTTTATTTTTGCATTTTAGCTGGGGAAAATCGGGCAAAAGTGTTAAAATTAAATTGCCAAGTGGAGCTTGAATGACTGCATTACGAATATGCATGAGTTAGGTAATGTTTAAATATTTGACCTTGCAGAAAGCATATCTTCATAGCTCAGCCATTAACGTGAGAGGCAAAAGTAAATCATAAGCAAAACGTTTTGGTTTCGATTCTCGGTGGTGGTGGTGGTGGTACATGAACCATTTTTTTTTGGGGGGGGTTGTTTTTAACTTTTAAATTCATTACTATATACTGAGTCTAATATAATATAACAATAAATACGAAATCTGCATTAATCAAAATATCATATTTAAGCGTATTTTACGACGGGACAATGTCTAGTATATTAATATATATGGATATATGTACATTTTTATTTATTTTTACATGGACATTTAGGAATTGCGACACAGTGATATGTTTCAATGAACTAGTTATGAATAACTAGAGGTGATGTTGCTTTTCCAAGTTCAGTACTTAATCGTTTAAAGACTGAACCTTTGGGAAATCAATATCGCCTGATTATGTCTCTACTTATTTATAATTAGTTGACGGAAACATACTCATAATTGTGTAGCGATACCTAAATGTTTATTTGAAAACAAAAAGTATATCTTACTCTCCTTTGTATTGTGCACTCTTATATAAACTTCTTTAAATTCATTTGATGGTTTACCTCTGAATAGCATTAACCTGGAATAATTATATATACATAATGTGTGTGTTTACATTCTTTTTGGTACAGTCTAAACAGGTGGCAATACATTCAGATTTATAAGATTTGTGACTTGGAAAGATGTGCGGGGTTTGAAGAATTGTTGGCGCATGCGTACTTGCGTCTGGAGAAAAGACAGCGTCTATCTCGATGAATAGACGATGACTGAAGAACGCTTGTGATAGTAGGGAAACAAATTGCTCAAATATTTAAGTATAACGATGTAAACAGCAACAAAAACAACAACCGCCCCCGCACCTATATACGATATCTGAATGACACACGGACGTTGGTGTGTGAGGAGGGATGCCTCGTGTTAACGAAAAGAATAGGATAAAGCAAACAACCTGTCTTCTTTCTTTTGTTACCCTAAGCAAAACAGAATGGAATAAAGAAAAAAAATCTTCAACGTTTGATAAAAGATGGATAAGATTATCCGGTTTATGTTCATCTTTGTTCATTATTAAGAAGCAAATATGTTCTATATGTATGTCTATATAAAATTAGGCATGTCCACGATTCACTCTTTAATTACTTAACCAATCATTACTAATCTTAGAAAACAGCTGTTAGGCGCAAGGAAAGGGAATGTGAGCTGTATTTACTTTAATATAGTTTGATGTAAAATAGATAAATAAGTGATTTAAATAAGCTACTAGTAATATTTAAGAGATCTATTTTTGTGAAGTTTTCACATTACGTACTACAAACCAATTATTTAATAATCGTCGTATTTCTGTTTATTCTTGAGTGCCAAGTTCTATTTCGTTAAAGAATGTAAAATATTTTGGGGCGCATACGTGTGTAGTGTTTATATACCGGATATTAAAATAAAACTAGAAAATTAACAATTCCAGATCAAGTAAATTAAATTCTTCGAAGAGCACAGTTTTGCCCATTTCTATGTTGCCTTACAAAGATATTTATTTTATATAAAGCTAATAAAAACAGTGTATTGAATGCTTATTCAATTTGGATCCAAATCTATTATATGATTTAATAATAGAACACTTATAAAATTCAAAACTTAAGCATCAGCAGTTTTAAAATTAAATAAAATTCAGCCTACCCTAATTAATACCTAATATCAATAGATCGAAATCAATGCAAATCTAAAATGTAGGAATCTCTAAATGAGATATTTCAACTCTAACCCTAACCCGAAAAAATTGTAATTTACTGATATTTCACAATATACGAAGATATCAAAATTTTCCAGAATTGATTCCACCCTGTTTTCGCCCCCCTCTCTTAAATAAAAATGAATTAAATAAATATATCACACATTGTTCAACCTTACGCCTCCCTTAATAATGACCATTTTATTAGTTTAGAAATTAATCCATTACTCACAAATATATAAGCATATACACCCATACTTTGTTTTATATAGAGATATTGTATATATTATACAACTAGTGCACCCCTCATTTTCCCTTCTAGTTTACTATTATGAGACCGTGTTTGTATTCCGGAGAGATGGAGAAAATGAAATGTGTGTTTAAGCTATACGTCATTGTAAAAATATGATTTTTTTTATTAATGAAGATTAGTAGGGATGGAGTAAGACAAATGCAATCGATAATCAATAATCCATTTTTTTATCTGGCGTCTCCCTCTAAAAACCGGTGTAAACTATACTAAATATTCTGCTAGCCACAATATAACTAATGGAGCAGGCCGTACCTAGTATAATATGGTCAGAATCCTACTTTTTAACTCACTGAAAATTCTACTTCCTTCTCCTCGCAAACTATTCCCCTGTTCTTCAACGATAATGTTAATTAGTGTAGCCCACACTGGTTGTCGACTTGGCCTTCTTTTGATTCGAGCTTAAAAGTGCCGACCTGACCGATAAAAATGGCCGCCATGCCCGCACAAAATGAGGTCAGAAGATTTTTACAGGATTGCGGCACGAAGAGGTGGGTAGGTTGGTGTCGGAAGGAGAAGCCTCAATGGAGTGCTTGTCTTCGTCGGAGAATATATTAATATATCGGTCAGATCCCAGGTTAGTTTTCTTAATCGCCAAAAATACAGTGTGTTTAATCACTGAAAGGTAATCTCATATTTTGTAGAAGTAAATAAAAATTTATAATCAATAAACATTATTTAAAAAAATCTTTGAAACAATCACAAATGTAAAAGTCGAATTGTAACAAATGTTCAAATAGTGAGAAATTAAAAAGTCCAAAGTTTAAAAAAAAAAAAAAAAAATACCAGCAAAACCGATGAAAAAATATAAAAAGAAAATTCAAACCTTCGAAAGGCAACATCAAAATAATCGACCGTTTCATCGTAAAAACTCGACATGTTACCACCAATGCAGAAACAAAAACCAATGTTCGTATTTTTTCGTCTATCTATAATCAGACGTATTTTACATTAAAATAACCCATGTCCAATAAATTGTCATATGTGAACCACAAACTGCAACGTGGTCGCTTATAAGTCCGAGAACAAATAAGTAATCAAATTTCAGTATTTATTTCCATCTTTTTCCAACTGTTTATTGTTTAGTTCTTCATTCTCATAACTCCTGTCCTTATGAGGCTTTTGACCTTGATATTTTGTGATTTATGAGTATTAAAAATTAATATTGGGAAAATATTTTTCGCTGAAATATCAAACATAATATTCGTAATATATTATTTAAAATGTTTATTTTCGAAATACTATCCTGCATTAAATTTTCAATATTGCAGAAGATTAACTGTTTTCATTTTACCATATACTCTGTCTCTAAAAGTAATATTTTATAATAATGAAAATCTGGTGTCAGTATATCTGTAGCCGAAACAATGTCAAATTTCTAAAGGGTATGAAGTTATATTGTTTGAAAATTATTTGGGATCACCGCCTTTATCTGTTGCGCCGCGATTCTACAAGCCGAATCGTTATAATCAACTGTTTCACACTACAGATTCTGTTTAATGGAGTGCTTAGAGGTTCTGAATAGAATAATGCCTTAAAAGTTTATTTTTTTATGAATCCATTTCTCCACTACAAGCTCTATTTCTTAATAGTAGGGTAGACTGTAATCTTAAACATTTAATGACAACCAATATTGTAACATAAAAGAAACGAAATAACCGCTTTATAGGTCCTGATCATCTTTGATCCCAACCCTGCCATTTTAAATTAATCAGTATCGGGTCAGTAAAATACGGATTCTGATTATGCAATACTATCTCTATCAAAAACTTCTTTTCCAAATATTGATTAAAGTTATGCGAAGTTACCCCCCCACACACACACACACTCCGAGATGAATGGTTTAACAACGATGGGGTCATTATAAATACTTAGATACTACCGTACGGGTACCCCGAATATCAGGTTTCAGCTTCGCTTTTATTTATTTATTTTTTTTTGTTTAAGTCACTTGAGAGGGACCGATTTTTTAATTTGATCCCCCTATTGTTGTGAGTTTGGACAGTAGACACGTGTCCTCAGCGGAGGCCCATCACGAAAACACGAGGCAGGAAAGACAGTGCATTGTTTCCAAAACGATCCAAATTTCAACTTTGACCACTCA
Organism: Euprymna scolopes; assembly: GCF_053919585.1. Classification (NCBI taxonomy): domain Eukaryota; kingdom Metazoa; phylum Mollusca; class Cephalopoda; order Sepiida; family Sepiolidae; genus Euprymna; species Euprymna scolopes. Next base: position 134,193,634 of record NC_136484.1, read on the forward strand.
CTTTGTTTTCTTTTGCGCTCTTTCTTTCATGGAGTTTTATTCAAGACTTTTGTCATTTGTACGTTTTCTTTAAATCTTGAAAAAGTTCCAACGTTAATTTTTGAAAATCCATTTTATCTTTTCTTTTTAATCAAATAGTGGTTCTTTTCGTCTATTTTTTGCCTATGGTTTTATTATCTTTAACATGTGTTCCTTCCTTCTCTTACCTCATCTTTTCTATTTATCTCCTCTTCATTGCTTACCTTCCCACATTTTCTTGAAGCTTCTTTGCATGCAGTGTCTCCTTTATCCGTCACTTTAGTTTTCCATCCATCCTCTTTTCATTTGTATGCCGCCATATCTCTTCCATTCTTCAAACTCTTTTCTGTTAATCTCCCCTTTATTACTATTCTTTCTCTCTTCGGTCGTCCATTTTCCTTTCTTTTCATCATTTATTATTTCTCCATTTTTATTCGTTTCTTTTTCTCCTTCAAATATATCATCCGTTTATTATTTGCCTCTCTTTTAAAAATAATTATTTCCTACTTTCATTTGTCATTTTTCCACATTTCTTTTGTTTCAGGTTTTCTTCCTTCATCATGCCCCAATTTCATTCTTTATTTTCTCATCATTTCTTTAAATGTTTCGTTTCTTTTTATTTATCCGTTATTTTTTAAAATATCTTTTTTTTCTTTTTCATCTCGTTTATATTACACCTTTGCTTCCCCCTACCTTTCTATTCCTCATCTTTTCTTCCGTCATTTTTAACCCTTTCATCTGAAGCCAATTTCGAACCTCAGTTGATGTCGACCCAATGGTGCCACTCTCTACGGATCTTCATAAATATTCACCATCTATTCCTTATACTTATGTATATCACATCGTATATTCATCGTGGGACGAAGTTAAAAACATGATTTTCAGCAACGATTATTTATACAAATAAACCCGCTTTAATTAGAAGATTGGCGTGATACAATATTCTTAGCTGTCGTATATCTATGTTTTATCATGGCTTGGTGTAATTATATCCAAACCGAAGATATTGGCGTAAATGGAAAAGGGATGTAATGGGAAAAAGATAAGATTATAAGTAAGAAATACATGGAGAAATCAGAGAAACTAAAAAAATATAATCAATATAAATTATTCACTTTGAAAATTAAACCAAATTAGATTTTTTTTCTGGTTTGTTTAAAGGATCCTTTTTGATTAAAAGTGAAAAAAAAAATTAATCATTTTAAAAGGGAACGTTATTGTTTGGCTGAATCTATTTTTACGCCGTGTCAGACCTTTTTGTATGGCTTCGACTTTTTGTTCGGTTAGATTAAGATTTAATTTTTTTTGTTTCTTGTGGCCATTTTACTTTATTTCTTCTTCATCATTTTATCATTGTGATTAGTTGTAGTAGTCGTAGTACTAGTGGAACTAGTAGCAGTAGTAGTGTGTACTTCTTATAATATTAATGCTTTATTTATTACTGAATAGGAGTTTTAGCTGGAGTTTGCGTAACATGTCTCTTCAGGTTTCCAGTATTTTCCCCATTGCTATCTTGCGCTATCGCAACAGCTGTTTATCATTTATTTCTCGCTAGTAACGATATTTGGGCTTCTTTTGAATTTGGAATTTTAGTTACAGTGAACTTCCTTTAAGATTTCAGTACTTTCGTATCCGTTCAGTGAATGTCTGGTTGGTACTTTCCCTCCTCAGATATTCCATTATCAATTACCAATAACGACAATACTTTCTCAAATTATTATTATTATTATTATTATTATTATTATTATTGTTGTTTTTGTTGGTGCTCTTTCATTATTATGATGATTGAAAACTATCGAAAACCTAGGTAATTACACAAAAACAAATATAAACTCTTCATTTTTGTTTTTGTTTTTTTGGTGAGAAAATATAATTTCTAAATTTTAGTTAACAAATGTATTGCAAACTAATTTTTAAGATGGAAAAAGTTTGTTTTAAAACTTTTTTTCTTCTACTTTTAATACATTTCACTTTTATAATTACGATGAGATTTTCCCTTTGTGAAGTTTTACATGAAATGTTATATTTACTTCTTTATTTTAATATCAATCATCTCGAAGGGGAAAATCGATGGAATTTCAACTTTTATGACTATAAGATGACATCATTATTTCTAGTTCTCTAGAATGTAATTTGATTTTAAGGAAGTATTGAAAAGTTCATATTTTGACGTGAAAATCAAATATCAATCGAAATAAATTAATAAAAAAAATATGGCAAACTTTGTGATAACATATGGTTAAAAGAAGAGTTAATACAAAATCGATTACTAAGAAGGATTTAGTATCTGCTTATCTGAAATCGAAACTATTCTATTATTATATATTTATGTTTGCTTAAGTTTACAACTATTTGCAACTAAGGTACTAACTTTCAACGCTCAGTTCAGCAGGCATTGTAGCATCTAGTGCGCTGTAACGATACCAACTTCTCTTCTTTTGGGAGCTTAGTGCTGTAGGATTTATTGTTCTGAGATCAACATCTCGTGTATTTATCATTTTGGGAAGGACGAATGTAGTATCTATTCGGGGATAAGGATACCATTCTCCTAGACTTTACCTCCTCCTTTGAAGTGGGAAGTGTAGTAGATGTTTGCTGTCTTAAAATCTTCCCTTAAGGCTTCACCTTGTATTTGCGAGTTCTACTGCTGTACCTGTTCTGTTGTTTGGATATTTTCCTCCGTTGAATTACTTCCTGTTTAAAGGGTAGTGTAGTATTAGTTCGTTCGTTCATAAAGTTAGTATAACATTATCTAGGGCATTGATTCCTTGTTTTTTTGTTTTTATGTGACGAACTGCACTGTAGCATCAGTTCACTTATAATATATACAAACAAAAATCTGCAACGCAAAAAAGCACACTAGTGCTTGTTATAATCATAAGGTGTTTTTTTTTTATATTAGCACATCTATTCTTGTCACAATAATAATTTCAAGAAAACCACGGACCTGTAATTTTGCCGGGGTATGGAAGAATTCGCAACTTTTGTTTTATTAATCATATACAATGAGTATCTTAGAATAGATATTCTCGAGTGTCCTTAACTAACAAGTTGTTGATATGCGGTCATATAGATAAAGGAATAAAAATATTTCAAGTGGAAAAACTGTAATACACTCTGACCACTAAATTGTTTTTTTTTTTAAATTAAACAACAACAACAACAACAACAACAACAACAAAAAGACAGAATGCGAATTGCAATACAAAATAAAAAACCATTTTATGATTTTTATAATTTATTACTGAGGATGGTGGAATTCGTTCGCACCATTAAAATAAAAGTACATGAAAGAATCCTTTCCATTTCAAATATCTGTCAAGCATTGCGCGAAGCCTTTCACGGTGGCGTTTATTTGGAATTTCGTGATGCGAGAAATGAGGTTTCTATAGATTTTAATTTGCAGAATTGGACACTAACCTAAATAGTTTATATTAATAGCAAAGAGGATTTAGTTGACCTTAACCCACAAATCCGGGCCCTTTTTCTAAACTTAATCCAACCATAATTCTCACCAAGAAAGGTTTCACTGAAGTAGGTTAAAAGGTTTAATTTTATTTATTTTGAGAAATTAAGCTTTTCCTTATTGGTGGGGCATATCTACTAAATATCTTTAAATTATTTATTTCATGCCATTAATTAAACACAGGTTATTATAAGTCGACGAATGAGATGTTCGTATTTTTAAGGGGTACTGTTAGTATCCAATAGTATATGCTGCGACGGTGTGATTAGCACGATTTCAGCGCTCTAAAGAAAGAAGGTAAAAACTAATAACAGACATAGAAAACTATTAAACTGAACGAAAATACAAGGAAAAAGAAGATAATAAAAAATGGAGATAACAAAAAGGGGGAGGAAATTAAGGAAGACATAAATGTAAATGGAAGATAAATGGGGAAATTATGCCAGAAAAGTAAAAAAAAAAAAAGAAAAGTAAAACACTTGAAAAGAAAAAAAACGTGAACATATCATTTTTAAAGCAATTTTTTTGTTCTCATTGTGCTATGGTCCGTCAAATCAAGTACGAATAAAAACTGAATAAGAAAAAAAAAACTTTTTTACTCCATTGGCATAATTATGTGTTTCGTAATCGGAGTTAATGAACGATAACAATTTGGGATTTCCCCGCGAAAGGCAAAACAAAAGAAAGTTTCTTGTAACGACTGGTTATTTGATATTAAAAAATAAAACCCTTGTTTATTTTTCACTCCAACCCTATTTTTAGTCCATTTTTGTCAGGTGCGTATCTGAATCGCTCGGGAACGAATAGGAGGGTCGTATTACTAATCTTATTTTATTTATTTACTAGCAGGACTCCCAGCGTTGCCCGGTCGTAAAATATGATTAAATTTGAAATTTTAATTCATGCAGATTTCGTATTTATTAATATAGAGCAAATTTCCTATTGTTTATCATATTGTACCCAATATATATAATACTGATTTAAAAAAAAAATAAAAAATAAAAAAAACATGTTCAGTGAGATAAGATGGAATTCAGTGCCCCGCTCTTAGTCGTGATTTAGCGTATCAGCCTTCCTTGTAACCGTTTGAGCTATGGCCCGATGGATAAAAGTTAGCTAAAAATTAAGGGAACCCGCTCTTTTTATAGTCTTTTGCTTTTTCCTTAATGTGACGTCATTTCACACACGATCAACATTTGCATACAACCACCATACTTATGTACATTGTTTGTTTTTTTTTGTTTTTTTTTTAAATAATATTATGGCGTTGGTGTTCGCATAAAGGTATCCATAAACAACAAATACGCCATATTAATTTGGTTCATTATAGTTACAAGGCAAACATGTACTATTATGCATATGTATTATTATTATTTGAGATTTTAAATTAGAATATAATGGTAATACGGAGTCCAGCGCTTGGAGTATGAATAGGTAGTCATTCTCTGATAAAAGTTTCATTAAGTAGAAATGAACATTTGTTCAACTTTGTATAATCTAATAAATTTTATACAATTTACTGATGGCTTAAATCTAACTAAAATCAAAGGTTAACTAAACTAACCAGTGAAAACATCATGCTCCTTCGTCAACGCTGCTCAGAAAACGATTACATCTTACCTCCCCATATGACCTCTGCATAGACCGGGTATATTGTTACTATATTTGAGATTCGTGATTCTCAGAAGCTAACAATGGCTCGCGGACAGATAGGCTAACAATGTTCATCTTATAACACGTGAATTTTAGTGAGTATATCTTGGGTTTTGTCATCGATAGCTTTCTTCCTGCAAAATCCATGATCAAATTGGATTCTTCAGATCTTTTTGGTGGATCCTGGGTGCATTTTGTAAATAAAAAGAAACTAATTTGATTTATTTCTTTCTAGACGCTACTTTGACCGGCTGGAATTACTTTTGCGCTATACGAAAACCATCTTAAAAATAAAGTCGAAACTACAGAGTTACTCTCAATGTTTCGAACAATATTTTGGAAATTGAAACGGCATATTTTAAACAACCGAAATTCTCCAAAATAATTCTAAATAAAAATAGTACAAAAACACTACAGCTACTTATATATACTAGTGCGCCGTATTGTAAAAAGTGACGACACAATTGGTCCCATTGTTTGTGTTTATTGCAGATTTCAGTTTTATGCATATATGTGTGCGTTTTAATACTACAGATAAAATACGTCATTACGAACTCATAGACACTTTTGTTGGCGATACTTTGCGTTTGGTGGAATACATACTGAAATGCTCCCCTTGGTATACAAAGAGTTATACCTACAAACGTGCGTGTGTTTTGTGTGTGTGTGTGTGTATATGTGTGTGTGTGTGGGTGTGTCGACATAATCACATTGACACACCGGCTCTCGCCAGGAAACCGTTTAGCAACGTTGAGCCTGGCTGTTACCAAATTTGTGATCATCGATGAATTCTAGTCGCTGTGTGTGTTGTTCGCTTCCCTCGTCATTTTTCCGTCGTTCTGAACCTCCAGTTGCCACTGGTATTTAACACTAAGCGAGGTGTGATTGGAGATTTCACTAATCTTATCACAAAAATTTCCACGAGCAGGCACCTTTAGAGCGGGTATTTATAGTATGTCAAGATTGAAGGAAGCTACCCTGCATATGTTTGTGTGCGTGGATCTCAGTGACACTAGATCATTTTTTGCACATCAGGATTCTTATCCACTGCACCATTATCTAAGCCTCAGCGAATTGCAATCTTAACGTTCATGAAAGAGCGACAGAAATACGTGTATTGTTAGATGTGAGAGATGGGAACTCAAAATGAGACGCATTTTCTTAAAACGCCATTTTCTTTTTCAAATTATTCCACTATTTTATGACGATACTAATTATTAACACCACTAGTAATGAAAAAAAATATTAACTAAGCTAATGTCAATAAGAAGACATGACGGAAAAGAAGTGAAAGGCGGTTCGAGAACGTTGTGATCCTTGCAATTGAGGCTTTGGGCCTTGAAAGCTGTCACTGAAGAGATGGCAACAGCGGTGGTTGGAACGCGGACAGGGAACAAGTTTTCATTACAGTCGTTTTTTTTTCTTCTTCTTCTTCTTTACTGTCGCTCCATTTTTATTTTATTTTTATTTTCTTTCATTTCTTTCGTTAACCTCTTGAATAACAGCCCTAATTCACACGGCAATCTATTGTTTGTCAGTCGCCCTCCTCCATTTGCACGGGAGGGTGGGGACTTCGAATTAGATCCAGTAACGAGGGTCCCTTTGTCCCCCAAGCGGCCACAACCAGACAATAGACAGTCTACTTTCTGTGTTCCTTATTTACGACACCCTATCTAATACTACCATAATTACGACCACTACTACTACCCCTGCAAATAATACTACAATAATTACTATTTTAACAAAAACTAATACTCTTACGACCAATACCACGTTTTACAACTACTGTGTCGACGAACAGCACTACTCTTACTACCACAGCAACCCCTCCGATGGTTGTTCCTACGACTTATGATTATACTACTAACGCTTTTATGATTACTGCTATAATTTCTCTTTACTGATATTATTATACCGTCTGTAAGTACTTATGCTATAATTTGTACTGCAATCAGGTATCCCACCATTTTCCCGCTTACTACTACCACCAATTTTACGAATAATGCTACCACTTGTCCTATCACACTGAAAAATACTTCTATCCAAGCTACTACCATTTCTACCGCTACTTCTAAGAGTAATATTTTAACCACTTTTATTAATACTGCATCCTTCCATCACTTTCAGGATTACTGCCAATACGATTACGAATAAGACTGCTGCTAACAATTCTATGAATTTTGCTATTTTTACGATCACTATCGCCACTTTAGCGACTAATACTTTGACCACATTTACGATAACTGATCACTTCTGCGACTCCCACCATCATTTTTCGGACAACAACTTCCCCATTACTTCTACAACTACTACTATTACTTTTACCACTAATACTACTCCACTTTTCTGATTATTACAACCATTTTAAGACAACTTCCAACGGGTAAGTACTATGATTACCATAGATTTTATGACAAATACTATCATAACTCTTACGATAAAAAACCATCACCACTACAACGACGAATACTACCACCAGTTTTACGACTTTCCCACTTCTACGACTGCTAATACTATTATTAGGTCTATTATTTTCACCGTTTTAGGACTAACTTTTCGAATACTGCCACCACTGTTTCGAGTTATACTATCACCAACATCTAATCTTATTGACACTATTCTAGAATTAATACTTCTACAGTAGAATCCCTGGATACGGTGTCCCTAGGATACGTTTTTTTTTTTTTTTTTTTTTTTTTTTTTACGTTACGTTGTTGATGCGATATTTTCCGGTCCCTGTTTACAGTATTTGCCCCGCTTTACGTTTATATATATATATATATATAATTTTATTTGATTATAGACATGTGTATTATATACTGAACTGTATTTTTTATTTTTACTAATTTTAATGTCGTACCCCGGGGTCCAACTGTATCACTACTGCTACTGCAAAAACTACTAATACAACTACGTCTATTCCTTTTTTTATTTGTGACTTATACCATCACTTTTACAGCGACCAGGTTTACGACTACTACCACCACCGCCACTCCTACGACTACCACCACCGACATCGTTTTTCGGGACTTAACTACTCAAATGTTGCCCCTTTGATTGCTGTCGGTTATTGTTGTCGTCTTCTTTCTAAGTGGCCTGACTATTATGCTTTCATTAGGATTATAAATTACCGGTGGGTAGAGGGTGCGGGGAACGTTTTCAGACGAAATTGTTTACCGGTAAAAGAAGTTATAATCGTGAGAGAGCGGTGAGGGCGGGGGTGAGGGGGTGAAGTGATAACAAAAGTAGGAGTAATGCTATTTTAGACTAAAAAGACTAAAGAACAGAACGAAGGGAAAGAAAAGACGAAGAAAAAACATCATAAAATAAAGATCGACATATTAAGGTCGTTGCCTCGAACTATATACCAAATTATGTCATACCATTAAATCTCTATTTAGTGACTTTCCCCACGAGGACAGAGTTAGACACAAGGTCAGCTCTTAATGTGGGGAAATATCACGCTCCTTCAAAAGGGTCATTCTAGATTGATACAAAATAAAAAATCGTCTCAGTGCAGAAAGAGTTCTCCTTTGAATAACACAGGAAAGAAAAATGAAGCATATGTCAAAAGGAATACCACGCATTTCCGCAGTCGACAAGTTATCGGGAAGTCATAGTTATGACATGTTTAGTAAATACCATATTTGCCTTCTATGAAAGTTATAGTTTATAATCTAGATACGAAAACAGCCCTAAATAACGCTGGCAAATTTGAAAACAAATATCTAGGTGTGCATACCTGGCATTGTACATTATGAAAATCAGACTTCTGGCCATTGTCTTCACGTTTGTATACGCTGCACATTTGCCCGAGAGTCAGCGATAATAGGGTCTCAATATAATTCATATTTTGAAATGTGCGTGTGTTTTAAGGTTCGTGTTATACTGTTCAAATATGTTTGCTATTTTTATGGGAGAATATCTCGCTAATAGCCGAGTGCATTTCTTTGCGTGAGTATTTCTGTTGCTCGTGAATAACACATAAGCCAGTTTCTAAAAAAAAAAGGTCTCAAACACGTGTGAGGGATCGAATATAGATTTAGGAAAATTATCATGGATTTTTACCGGGTAGATTTCGCGTGTCGTAAGAGCGTTTTCAAAGCAGCCAACAGACAGGTGTGCGCCGATTAAAAAAAAACACACATGACACATATCCTAATTCGTGTCCTTATCAACATTCGCTTCCTCGTTGTTTCTTTTGTTTAGTATTGTTTCTGAACGATCGATGACGTAATATAGCTCTTAACAAATCCCTTCCGTTTTTTTTAATTATTCTTTTTTTTATTTAACCAGTGTTTATGTTTTTTTTTTTTTTTAAATAAATGAAACTATAAATTTACGTATTAACAAAAGGCTTGCCTTATTTGTTTTCCGGCATATCAACTGTATTTGGCTCATGTAAAATTCAAACACAATACTTGATTGGTATCCATTTTGTCTACAGTGTACCACTCCGTTTTCGGTTATTTAATACTGGAACGTAATAAAATATTTCTCTAGATTGTTTTACGGCATGTCAGATCTATTGGAGAAACGAAATAATTCATCCAGATCTCTTCACTGAATTAGACTAACATGGCCACTATTCTAGTGATTGATCGAGCCGGCTTAGTTGTAAATGTGAAAGTATTTTGTTATAATATACAAAATGTTGAATTATCGATGATCAAACCGAAATATTATAAGCGCAGAACAACGATCTACAATTTTTTTTTATTACAATACACAAACGCACGCGCATACATATAATGGAAAAGCATTATTTAAAAAACTGCTTTGTTATAATATTTTAATTAGTAAATGGAATTGTATTTGAAATTTGACTAGATCAATCGGAAATACGTAAAAAATAAATGCTGAAATTAAATCAAGAGAAAGAACATAAACTGCTTAGTTACAATATCAGACGATTTAAAACTTTCTCAATTTTTTATGTCAACAAAATGAGAATATGCGAGAAAATGCGATGTATCCGAATTCGAACCGCGATTGACGTGTAACAAGTGAACTCGTAATCTCTGATACAGGAAATGTAGCCATAAACGAAAGTGTCAGCAATTTTGTTGTTGCTTTACATTTTTCTGTTGCAATTTTCTCAAGAAAGCCCTTTGCACCCATAGCGCATGCGCGTCTATCCTTTTCTTTCTGGAAGATCAATCGTTTCAGCATACCCTTAACATAGTGACAACGATGCACGTAAGCACGCACATACACACCGAGTGTAAGTGCTGGAATAGGCATCTGCTCGCTTTGAGTGATTTTCCCTAGGGATTCCAGGGGAAAATCATGATCAAAAACTTCATCCTCTCCTCCTTATTCCTTCGAGTAAGATGTCAAAAAACGGAGTAGGGCATCATGTTATATTTTATATATTTATGTATTTTATGGAAGCGGGTGAAAGCATTTTGAAATAGGTGAACGTGTGTTTGTTTACCAAGATAAGTTCAAATTACTCTCTTGTTTACCAGAATGTATAAGGTATAGATATTGTTTTTTGTTGGTTTTTTTTTTGTTTGTTTTGTAAGTTGAAAGTAATTTTCTTGAGGAAAATGATAGAAGCGGGGGGAAAAAACCTAAACGGCGAAGAAAGAAAAAAATATGCGCACGCTTTAAAATTTATTAACGAAACATACATGTTGAGAAAATGGAGGTAATTTTCCACCTGGATAAAATGAACGCGCTACATGCACACACACACACACACACACACACACTCACACATGCACACACACACACACACACTCACACACACACTCACACACACACACGTACATGCATATAGTAAATCATATGAGAGAATATTGTGTAGCAAACATAATGATTTTCAATTTGGAATTGAAAATAATAAGTACTTATTCCGCTTTTTCACACAGCAAAATGCAACTCATTGGCAGAATCCGATGCATAACAAAGTGGTTATATTTTTACATAATAAATAAAAAAAATATATATGCCTCTAAAATATCTAGCCTTTATTATTATAGATTAAACCAAAAAGTGGATGAGAGACGTTGCGTTTAAATAAATTAAAACCTCATCGTTACTGTTGAATGACCTCCAGTGTAAACGCAGACCCCACGATATTATAATAAAAACCATTGTTTTGACAAAATTGATATCATTATTTGTTTTTTCGTACGATTTAATATGGAAAATAGTTGTTTTCTTTTGTATAGGAGCGCCGCCAATGATGAAATAAGATTTAAAAAAGCAAAAATAAATAGATAAATATTAATAATATTAAAATAGTCATGCGCCCTGTACGCAGATGATATTTACCTACTTCTTGTGAGCTTTGTCTAGACAGGAGTCTGATTACGGTAAACATGTACCAAATGAAGAAATAACGTTACCATTGAGCGTAACGCGGAATTCTGCGAGTATATGGAAAAGTAGAATTTTAAATGAGACGATCTTCCGTGTGTAAGTACTCAATGGGACGAATGAATACCATCGGCGTTGAGTCAGGAATTAAACATTTTTTTACTACAACCAATGTTTTCTCTAGTTTTTTCTTCTTTTAATGTGATGGGAATCTGGCTGCAAAAACTGTTAATTTTAGTTAAATCTTGAAATAGCTTTCATTATTTAATTTTGCATACCAGGAAGAATAGAGCAAAATTAAGACAGAGACTATATATATCATTTAATTTGAATTCATTATTGAGATGAGTATTGTTTACTTATTTATTTATTGCGGACTATTATCCTCATCTTTATTAGTTGTTGTTTCACGACGTTTCGGCCAACTATTCCTCTGTGGTAACCGCGACGGGATAGGAACTCCAGATCTCCTAACCGCATTCTCAGCAACTACTGCCATTCATAGTTGTTGTCGTCTATCCACGTTTTTCAGGCCTCGTGGCCCAGTGGATAGAGACGTTGAATCTCTACGGTTCGAGGTGAGAATTGTCTGAAGATGGTTTCAATCCTACCCAAAGCCGACCAGAGGCTTACTTGGCCAAAAATGTTGTGAGACGACAACAACTATGGAAGGCAGTAATTGCTGAGAATGCAGTTAGTAGTTTTGGAGTTGCTATCCCGTCGCGTTTTCCCCCTGACGAAGGCCAGAGGAATAGTTGGCCGAAACGTCGGGATGGTGATGGGGAGTTAATCCCTCAAAACCATCTTCAAAATATTCCAGAATAAGTAAATTAAGAAACAGTCTATCACAATCCATCGATATAAACATGTTTTCTCTTAGCGATTTTGGTCATCGTATTTTAAAATGCGAACTGTTTGCAAACGTTTTAAAATGTATTAAACTATCTTAGAGAGTTTTAATTTAAAACAAGTAATTCGGCTTTGTCCATTATCAATTAAGTTAACTTAAATTAAGATGTTTGAATGTTTTTATTCATCTTTTAGAAAAGTAAACGTTAGAAATGAACAAAACATAATAAACACATTTTCTGAATATTCAAATTTAAACCGTTTTTATGTTAATGCAAACGGGCGGATATAGTTTGATAGGATACAGATTTAACCATCCGAATATATATTCTAGAATACCAACTGTTGTGCATAACATCTATTTATGAAATTGCTGAGTTTATTTCATACACTCAATAATATTAATCTATATACTATAAAAGTTAAAGTGTATGTGTGTGTGTGTGTACATTTCCCTACGCAATAACTTTGTAATTTTTTAGTCTACAGACTCGAAATTTGATATCAAGGGTACTGAAATTTGGGAAAATCGATGTGATCGGTTTTCGGCCAGAAATTTGGCAAGTAACAGGTCAAAGTTCAAGGATTTTACCTTTGAGAACTCTACCAAACTCCTCCGACAATTTTGGGTCTAAACACTTAAAAAATTAGATATAGGTACCTTGGATATGCATCTAACTTAATAACTTGATTTGAGCCCAAAACAATAAATTGTAAGGAGCCATAATAGGGGTCAAATTTATTTTATTTATTTATTTATTTATTTTTTGTTCAGCATTCACCTCCAAACACCCGGGAAACGCCGGTCATACATGCTAGTCTGTATATAAAGATGATAGTATATGTGTGTGTCACGCTTTTTTCTTCCGAGTGAATGCGTTTAATTGTTATGACCTTCCATTTCTTGTAAAAAATAATTTTACCAAGAGTTCTTCATAGGATTTTGATTCAGTTTCGATTCAAACTGATGTACCCAAGTGATGTATATATATATATATATATATATATATATATATATATATATATATATATATATATATATATTAGTTTCTTATTTTTGTAATCACAGCTTTATACTGTATAAGAATCCATAGAAAAATGACTCTATAATAATATATATAAAATCTGCATAAATTAAAATATCATATTTAGGCATATTTTACGACCGGGCTATGCCGGGTGTCCCTGCTAGTTTAGATAAATGCTTTTGCAGTTTTACAAATGAGCTTCAATAAGATAAGGACGTTTTCATTTACGCTGAACAGCCACAGAATGCCAACATCAATATATTACATATGAAAGATTCCGCTGTGGAATTTCCACGGGTCATGCTAGTTAAATAATAATTGCATTAGATCCGTAAATAAACTATTACTCTACTTCATAATACATAAGTTTCTTTCTAGCTGTAATGCAAAATGTGTTTCTCTTGAAGCTGAAACCTCTTAGAAACTTAGTATATTGAAAAGATCATTACGCTATATATTGTTCTCATTCTCGAAGCTTTCTCACTGGTTGTATTCTCTAGCTCATTGGTTCTTAAGTCAGAGGTATCTAAGATCCGACATTCGAGATGTGCGACAAGTGAGTCGGATGTCTATATTCACGCTCTTGAGTTTTAATCAAGACGAAACATGCACGTGCAAATAAAGAAATCGATAGCATTTAACGGATATCTTAATAATACTAATTGACAATAAATAATTAACAGTTGCTTATTATAACTCCTTATTGCAGTTTCACGGTAGACCCGGCCTTCCCAGGAATTATACGCAATTATATATATTTCAAACTTTACATTCGGTCCTGGATATGACCTTAAACTATATCCGATGGTTAGGCCCTAGCTTGCAGGCCTTAGGGAGTGTGGAGCCATCCTTTAATTGCCATTACTCCCAGGTCCACTCTGACCCAGAGTGGTAGTACCTGTTAGGGTTCCAACTAAATAGAATACGACCTAAAAACAAATATACTATATTAAAAAATCGTTCTTCAAAATCACCAGATTCGGCATGAAATAACCTGAAAAGGGTTGATATGCCATAAAACAAAACAACCAACCAACTAAACTTTACATTCAGAAATATACAGACGTATAACACGCTCCTGGTGTTAGGTTTACGGTGAAGCAGCAATAGCATAAAAAACTACTTTTAATATTTTTTATTGTATCCATATATTACGTAAATAATATTTTATTTCGTATGCATAGATATTTGGTAGTTTGTCCTATTTTAATTTTATTAAAATATATTTATAGTAAAAATCTCATTTCGTCAATGAATTCTTGCTCCATTGGTTATCTATAATCAGAGGGGACATGTTTTCATATTCGGAATAGATAGGCATTATTAATAGCGTATAATGCCTGGATATGAAAGATTATTACGTGAGAATGGCCGTGGTATTTGGTACAAGAGTCTTGTTAAAACAATATCACGCTACTACTAACACAGATGATACGTTGATTGTATTAAATAAATTACTTTTATTACACAAAACGATGGATTCCATTCATTACTTTGAGATTTTGAATATAAAAAGATTGGTTCACTTATATTTTTTCTTCACCCTCCCCCCCAAAAAATAAACATACAGAGAGGTGTCCACAATTCGACTATCTTCCTAAATGGTGCTTCTTTTTTTTCTTTTCATAATGACCCAAACGTTAATATTACATATCTTGACAAAATTAACAAAAATAGGTCATGCGGAGACCTATTGTATATGACTGGTTGATCTATGGTTTCAAAATTCATTTTCCATTAATGGCGAGGTTTTAATGATAAAAAAAACCTTGTTTTGTCCAGCGATCAGACGATATAACAAACGTGTTAAAACTTCAGATAGCATAAACTGCAACGCATTGATAGGAAGGACATAAAGTCCGAAGGGTAAAATCGGCGAGCACTGTTCTGAGTACATTTGCATCATATTTGATCTATAACTTCACGAAATGCCAAATATATCCTTGCTCATCTAATGAAAAGATTAAAGTCATTTTATTGTTTTCCCCAATTAACTTTTCAATTACACACCAATAAGTCCCTACTACTCTGAAACAAAGCTTTCACTACATCACATTTAACTAATGTTCATAACACATTAGTTATTTCCATTGTAAACCACCAGCGTTCACCATACACAGATTTAACCAGCTTCCTTCAAAGGAGGAAAAATCTAGGGAATATTAAATTCACAAACGACCGAGAGTCATATAGTATTCCAAATGGAAACCCATCCGGTACTGTCCAGGCTCAACCTTGCTTAACTCCGGTGATCTAACGAGAACAGGTGTGATTATGTTGTATATGATAGTTTTAAAGCAATGGATACTTATTTCCGCTTTCACTATCTTTTTTTGTTTTGTTGACGTATATTTTCGAAACGAATGACACACACACACAGAAACACACACACACACACACACACACACACACACACACACACACACACACATATATATATATATATATATATATATATATATATATATATATATATATATATATATATATTCAATTTTCACCCCCAAACAAGCCACAGTGCCACTTTGAAGTAGGGGGATACTATCGGGGGCATACGTTGCAGAGGTATTATGAAAGGATTTGAGCAGCAAGATGTCTGTTCCCATTACACTTGAACTTCTGCATGTCAGTAAAGTTGGAAAAGCAGAATTCCGGAAGTCTAGCAGTTATGGGGAAGAAACTATTGGAGTAGAAAGCTTTCTTACACTTAGAGATCTCTACTGTGAAGGGGTGGGATTTAGCTGCTTGTCGGGTTTGTCGGGGGTATTCACGTCGATGGGGTGCAAGTGCTTGTTGTTCGTCGGAACATTCACCAGTAAAGTACTTGTAGAACAGGCAGAGAGATTTAATCCATCGGTGTAGTGGTAGTGTCCTGGCAGGTACTACAACGGTACACCAAAGTAGACTTTGAAGTAGTAGTAATTAAGAATTATTTCACTGGAGAAAAATATCTCTTAAATGCAGTTGTGTGTCACATCCAGGAAAGTTTCGTAATCAAGTAATTAAATAAGAAATTGATATTAAATTGGGGGAGCATAAAGAATGTAGAAAGTGGTGGAAAAGGTATATTTTAAGTGAGGGGTTCAAGCTCTAGGGTTTCTGTGGCAGTTTAGTAGCGGTCTATCTCTAACAGTTAGCGTCGATATGAGCTCAATGGTGATTACGAGGTAATTAATGGGGTGCATTATCTCTAAATTGGATCATCACCTGACGCATTTTGATGTTATACATGGAATCAGTTGTTAGACCTGACAATAAAATGCAAAAGTTGCCTCAACGTGTCTGATTATGAAAGTAAAACGTAATTACGGAAATCATATATGATATCAGATAACTCAGAGGAGGTTGGGAGGGGGGGGTTAAAGAAAAGTAAACAAAAAAAAAAAAACACTGACAAAGATCTTTTTACTTCCGGTAGCTTTTCTTATATCACAAAATACTATACTTCTACAACTTTTTTTTTTCGTTTTTATTTTTTTAGTTTCATAATTATATTTACTGACACGTTTCTACCTTTTCTTTTATTTTTCAATCCATCGTGTGATAAGGTATTAATAGTAAAATAAAAACCCTGTCATTTATTTATTTCCTGGATGGCTTATATGATTATTAGATAAATAAGAGGAATGGTATATGTAGTTCGATTATAACAAAAATGTTATAAGCCGTAGCCGTTGTAACATAAATATTTGTAGTAGCAGGAATAAGTTTTTATAAAAATTGTTATAGTAGTAGTAATAAGTGCAGTAGTATATGCTGATAAGTCATATAGAGATAGTCAAAGCATAATTTGCATATAGGGTGGATGGAGATCCTTATACATGGTAAAGTCAGTTCATCTAAGATAAGGAAAACTTTGTCAAAAATTCAAGCTGATGATTGTCACCATAACCGAGCTGTTACTGTCATCAGTTCGAAGTTGATAGAGAGATAGGACTTTTGGGCTGTTTGAAGGCAACTTATCTCAATAAAGGTAAACTTTGACTTAAAACTGAGAGTTTAGTATAAATCATTCGTCTTATTCAATATGCCAGAGGATGACCCGTACTTTAATCCAAAAGTTGATTGTGTGTTGTTCAGTTCTACTGTGAAACAAAGAAAAAACACGTCCAGCTATCTGTGAAAATTTCAGTTTTTTATTTTGTGTATTCTGTTCTTGATACAGAAGAGTACAAAACCTCCAAAGAATTCTGAACTGGTGGATGGGGGTAACACCCGAAAACGAGTACACAATCATCATTATTAGCATAGTTATAGTAGAAATATGATTAATCATAAAGCTACTCCCAAAAATAATCATAAAAATAGTAGCAGCAATAAAATGAAAATATTGACAACACATTCATTTATACGTCTATTAAGTAGTAGAAGTAGTAGTGATACTATAAGAATTAGTAGCGATACTACAAGCAGTCTACGTATTTGTAGTATCAGTACGACAAGTACTAATAATATATTACAAGTAGTGGTTGTTGTTGTTGTTGTTGTTGTTGTTGTTGTTGTAGCAGCTGTACAAGTAGTTGTTATAGTCCTAGTACTAATAGTGTAATATTAAGACTAATAATTCTAAGATAATGAATTTTTTCAGTGTCCGGCTCGATCAATATTATTACTCTGCGGTTTGTGTTCCGTATGTCTGGTGAGAGCTGCTGTCATCTATCTGTATGTTTATACTGCGAATTATTAATATATACGGCCAAGTTAACTTTCTTTGTTCTTGTATGTTGTCTATATTACAAAGAGAGTAAAGCTGAGCGGCCGTATTGATGGGCGGGATGTACGTGACATAAGACAAGAATCAAGAGTCGATTGGGGAGTTGGAACTTAATCCATGCAAAAGAAAAAAAAAGCAAGGGAAAGGAAGAGGCAATGGACGACCTCTGTCTACACATATGCGAATAATAGAAAGAGAGAGAAAGAAGTAGTAAAAAGAGGGAAGAGCGATTGATTGAGTAGGAGAGAAATGAGGAAAAAAATCGAAAAAGTTAGAAAGAGAGGGGCAAATAGAAAGGTTACTACAGAGAATGAAAGAAAAAAATTATGAATGGATATTTTCAAGAGATAGTGATAAATTACGGAAAAAGCGAGGAAAAGGGAAGATAAAGAATTAAAAAAAACTATAAGTAATGTTAGAGAGAGAGAGAGAGAGAGAGAGAGAGAGAGAGAGAGAGAGAGAGAGAGAGAGAGAGAGAATGTGAAATTAAAAATAATAAATGTAAAATAGATGTAGAAGCAAAAAGAAAAATATGTTCCAAACAAAAGCGATTAGAGTTGAGGGGTTGAAATAAGTATGAATAAATAGAAGCCGGAAGATAAATAGACGAAACAATTTTTCGTTTTTCGGACTTTTCAAAGAATTTTCTTATTTTGAACTATTTCTTTCTCACTATAGACACAAGGCATTCCGAGAAAATCCTAATTTTTTTTTTTTTTAATTACATTTTCACCCCAAACAAGGCACATTGCCACTTTAATGTAGGGGGCTACTATCAGGGGAAACATCTACTGGGGTACTATGTAGGGATTAGGGCAGCGAGATGTTGGTTCACGTTGCACTTGAACTTATGCATGCCAGTACAGTTGGGGAAGCAGTGACCTGGAATGGAATTCCAAAGTCTAGCAGTTCTGGGGAAGAAACTACTGGAGTAGAAAGATCTTTTACATCTAGGGATCTCTACAGTGTGGGAGTGGGATTTTGTAGCTTGTCGGGTCTGTCGAGGGTGTTCACGTCGTGGGGGCACAAGTGCTTGCAGTTCTTCAGAGCATTCACCATTATAATACTTGTAGAACAGGCAGAGGGATGCAACATTTCGTCGATGGGACAGAGGCTGAAGTTTTGATGCCAGTTTAGGGCCTATCAGATTTGCGACTCTCTTTTGAACCCTGTCAAGGAGCGAGAGACTAGTAGCCGATGCACCGGCCCAAATATGACAGCAATACTCCATACATGGGCGAATAGTGGCCTTATAGAGGTACAGGATACTTTCGGGTGTTAGAAGTTTTCTAGCACGGTAGAGAGAGCCCACCTTCCTCGCAGCGGCCCTGGCAATGCCCTCGATGTAATTGTTCCAGCTCATGTTTCCTGTGAACGTTAGGCCAAGAAGCTTGAAATACGTACTCTCAGCTAAAGAGTTGTTGGCAATTGCTATAGGTGGTAGAGAAGGTTTCTTGTAATTATTGAATGAAACCAGTTTTGTCTTGGTGGCATTGAACGTTACCATCCATTTTTGTCCCCATTCCACTACTGATTTGAGGTCATCCTCTAGTGTTTCTGCCATTACTTTAGATATCGTGCCTGCTATAGAGTGTGGTGTCATCAGCATATATACCCATCTCAGAGGCAATTTTGTCGGGGAGGTCATTTATGAATATCAGGAACAGCAGAGGACCAAGGATAGATCCCTGGGGCACTCCCGCATTTATATCATATTGTTTAGACGTACGACCGTCGAGGACAACCTGGATTTTTCTCTTATCTAAGAAGGATTTAATTATGTTAAGTATTCTACCAGTGATACCGTAAGATCTAATCTTCCTGAGGAGACCCTCATGCCATACCCTGTCAAAAGCCTTAGATATATCTAGAGCTACCGCTCTGCCATCTCCCGCTTTGTCCAGTGAATGGTATATGCGTTCAGAGATTACAGTGAGGATGTCTGCCGTGGAACGGGCTTGTATAAATCCATATTGATGGTCGGTCAGAAGTTTTGCATCTGTAAGGTAATATTAGAAAGTAGACTAACAGCGTGATATCTCGCGGTTTTGCGAACTTGCTTCGTCATATTGACACACACGTGGGTTGCCCCGAGATATTTGCAACTGGTAGCTGTGGTTTACGGTCTTTTTTTCTCTTTCTTTTTTTCAGTTTTCACTCCAAGATTGCACTTTAATTTCAGAATGAAAAACTATTTCTTCCCCAAATCGTTCAAACAGATGAAGAGGTCAAAATACATGAGTCACATTTTATATTGTCCGTTCTTCTGTGTTTGAGGATTTGTTTTTATATATCTGCACAGGGTATGAGTCCGACCGTGATTTGTTGCTGGCTGGTTGAGGTATGATGCTCTCCACTCCTAGTGGGTCCACTCTCCCAGGCATTTCCACCTCTCTGAAAAAGGCTTGATTTATTTATAATCGCCTGGATCTACCACATCGAGCAGCGCAACAGAGCTGATCAGGCATACGTTTTAAAAATAGAGATCGCTTATCCTTATGAGCTGCCATTTTCAAACTACTCAAACATTGCTAATAAATAGTAAGATAAAGGGAAAAGGCGGCTTCTTTAAATTCAATGTATCTTCAGATTGATTGACGGAACTCTATATACTAGTTTTTCTTCTTAGACTGTTTATTTATAAAGACGTCGATTACCTCTAGTTTAACCAACAATTTTCAAGCAACTTGTGTAACTTTAAATGTCACCTACATTGTATTATCAACCTGACTAACCTTTTATATATTTTGCCTATTGGTCATCCGACATTAAATGTGACACTTGTCAACTATTTCGTTACTGAAATATATCGAAATTTTAAAACCGTATTAATGGTAAGTCAGATCCAAGCATCGAGATGAGTACAAAAGTATATCTGTTGACTATTAATTCACAGAATACAACTGTTGTGGGTGAGATGTTTAATATGTATACTTGATGAGGAAATTAAACTGAGAGTCAGTTTATTGACAGGTAGATAAATATTTGCTTAGTTAGTTTAATCATGCGACGCAGAACAGATTTGAAGTTGAATCCCGGTTGCATAAAGGACTTTAAAGATTGTACAGGTGATGTAACTTCCTGGTAAACAGGGAAACGTAAATCTGTTACGTATCATTTTGGAATATTATCCATGAGTAACGAGTGATTAAGTATATCCGTGCGCATCCTTGTATCATTCATATATATAATATATATATATATATATATATATAAAGTATCGTTTGAATTTATGGTTAAGTAGCAAGTTTAGTCATTTAGAACTGCTTTAAAGTTTTACTGCTCACTCATTTTTCGACCAAATTTCAAACAATTATTGTAGTTTATAGACCACCTTCTTAGCTATATTGTGAAAAAATATTAAATCTTCGTTCAGTAAAACAAAAGTTATAATGAATTTACTGGTATTTTAACATCGTAAAAAACGTAAAGAGGTGAGTGACGTTTTTTTCTTACTGGTTTGCATAGCGATTACTGTTGCTAAAAATTCACTGCTGTCGCGAAAAGAGAAGTAACAATCGAAACAGACAGAATGAAAGAATAAAAGGGAGGTAATTGGGGGTATTTTATTGAAAGAAAACGAATGCCATACATCGTTATTACATATGTGTATATGGAGCCAAAAAAATAGAACAAGTGAATTTAATAGAAGTCGGGAAAAATCATGGATTACAATAGTAATATGCAAGCATGAAAAGTAATATGGTTAAGCATGGAAATGTAAACGACTAGCTGTTAAAACTGGGGGGGGGCAAGATATTCTAGTAAAAAAGTATAACTTAAAATATTGCAGCATTAAGATTTTTTTAAATTCAGTTCATAATATTATATAATCAATTCTTTATTTTCCCATGTTTAAGCTTAACCATATTACTTTTATGTTTGCATTTTTCTATTGTAATATATTTTATTTTCTTAGGGCATAAACTGACTTCTCCAGTGATCACGAGACAACATTAAAACACAGAATCCAAAAACACAGCACTATTGAAAAATTAAAAATCATGCTGATAACCGTTACAATAAATGCTGACTTAATTGATGTCGTCCCAGTAGGGTTATATAGCCTTGATTGTATCACATGGGCAATACAACTAGCCAGTCTTTCAAAATTACGTAATGCGTTTCGTAATAGGACGTCGCCTGATCGAAAAAACAAAATATCACCCCCCCCGTCAAACTAAAAAAAAATGAAATGAAAAATAAACTTAAACCTTTTGGTCATGTCAAATGATCAATAACTGGCCTGTCAAAGTAATAATTTGAAGGTGTGTTAGAAGGCAAAAGAGGCTGAGAAAAGCCAAGCAGAAGGTGGAGAGAAAATGTTTTTCATTGAATCTCTCTCAATAGTTGGGCGTCCATCAACAAACTTACCCTCGATGGGAAAATGGCGTGTGTTCGCAATCCGCACTCAGCGGAAGATTCGACTCATAATGATATATATATATATATATATATATATATATATATATATATATATATATATATATATATATATATATTAATCCAAACAGGTCTGATTGAACACGACGTTTTTTTTTTCGATTTTTCTTTCTGTCTTTTTTTTTTTTTATATCTTTTAAATTCGCCGAGCAATTTTTTCTTTCTGCTAGCCTAGTATATATTATGGCGCCGAAAAGTTGTTGTCCAGCCATATTCGTTTCAAGCGCGTTCTATCAATTCAACCGATCATCGTCAGGAGCAATTGTTGTTTTGGGCGTTTTCTTTTTCGTTGAGTCCTGGTGTATTTATACTTAGTTTATAGTATAGTAAGTTAGTTTGAGACGAATATGGCTGAAAAACAATTTTTGGGCGCCATAATATATAATATGCCAGCTGAAATAAAAAGGTCGCTCGGCCGATTGAAAAAATATCCTAAAAAATTGGAAAAATAATAACTACATCGTCTTCAATCAGATGTGCTTGAATAATGATTGCTGCCAATATATTATATGGAAACTGGACTGTCGTTCTTCCGTAAACAGTATATAAGCCTACCTATTGAACATGGACACATTAGGTGTAACTCTCACGAAATCAATATGAAAAGTCAACATAAAGGGTACAATAGACTGCTTTTCATGAGGCAAAAAATTACGTCAAAGAAAAAGCAAGTCAAACAATTTAATATGCTCTTTTTTATTATGAAACAATAGCTATTGAGGTTTACATTTCTATTTCCAAAACGTTGGAATACTAAGATCACCAAATTCATGAAAATGTCGAAATTTCAGTACTGGAAATTCTTAACCTTACTGCTTGACTCAGCTTGCATGGGAATCTTAAAGCAGAATTATATTCTATCTATGACGAAGAACAACAGGATTAAGAGTAATGAACCGAGAGTTACGGAGAGACACGTTAATTCAACGAGAGTCACGTTGGTCTTATCGAGTGAAAAGCGAAATCTACCTAAATAGTCATAGAGAATGACATCATGGTAGTGTAATCGTTTGAAAAGTGTAAAAATCACGTGAATATCCAACGTCTCTGTTCTTCTGCACGTCGCACAAAGTGGACATATACATCTGAGTAATAGACACATGGATATAGACGATAGAGAAATAATATAGGTTTGCAAATTCTCCCGCCCTCCCATATATATATATATATATATATATATATATATATATATATATATATATATATATATATATATATATATATGATTAAAAATCAGATCAGCTTGATTGGGCGTTTAAACCGTCCATCCGATTTCTGACTTCCGGTTTCTAAACATTCGTCTGCTTCCCTATTTAATGGCCGCTCTATCTTAAGTCCGATATTGGAAGCCATTGCTGCTATTCAAAGCATACACAAGATCAACAATATTTTTGTTTTAACTTATTTTAACGTGTTTTTCTTTACAAATAAATGTTGTATATGTGTGGGCTGGTACAGCCCACTAAATCATATAGTTCCATATAAGACTTATGACATTACGGCTTAGTAACTTATGATTCTGGAGGCCTCGTGTGTGTGTTTATATGTATATGTAGTCATCCACATAGAGTATTGTTTCGTTGTATCTACATTCAACCTACAACTATCGAGTTGACAGTCGAATCCGTGCACGCAAATGTCCCTCAGCAAGTGCCTATTAAAGAAGCGATTGCCCAGCGCTTCACAGTGCTCACACGGACAGTGAGCTTCGCTTAATAGCCAAACGAAACATCGGGCGGAAGTACTTTCGTGACAATGCTCAACCCAAATAGTTCGGCTTTATTAGTCATCCACATACAGTAACGTTGTATCACAACTTATCAGTGTGGCTAATCAAGCACCTTTTCTCAGTCGTGGATCGAATCTACAACTATCGAGTTGACAGTCGATAAAAATGTCGCCCAAAAGAAAATATCACTACAGCATTATTTTAAAACTTATATTGAAAAAAATCAATTGAGGTAACTTGGTTATGTAGAAGAGTTGACATCTAAAAAATGTAACCGCCTCCACCCTCGATACTGGTTCGGATCTTTTTCACGAACACCTGCGGAAGCTAGGCAAATACTCGGCGGATGGCGATGATCAGTATTGCATGGGAGGTTATGTTGGTGATGTTCTCGACGTATGACGGAAACGAAGTTGTCTAGCGGGTTTAGGTCCGGGTAGGAAAGGAACTAGTTAGAGAAGGATGCAAAGTCGTATCACTCCTTCTGAAACTTATCTTGAGTATCTTTAAACTTGTGAGCCGGCGCCGAGTTCTGTTACCACACCCAGGGTCTGCCAGCGGCCACCTGATTGTATCAAGTGATTACCACACTCTTCAGCACATCCAAGTACATTTTGTGTTTGACTTTCAAGCCGACCTCGAAGATGTGAGGTGGCATGATGTGACCCTCACTTGAAACCATACCAAAGACCATGACCATGGCTGAAAACTTTGTTTTCATCACTCTAGGCACATCCCTGTTATTCGTGGTAATCCAGCGATGCATTTTGAAGATGTTGGCAATGGCCCTGTTGTCATTACTTAGATCGGTAGAGGGCATGAGTTGTACAGGGGCGCATCTCCGATATCGCTCCTTGAACATTGTGTCACTTTCAGACACGATAGAAGGTTCTTATCGCTATTGGGATTGTATACCTCTGACCAACTAGTAGATGGTCTGCAACAAAAACAGAAAACATATTGAATCATGGGCGTCTTTTGTAAGCGTAACCAGATATACCTGAAGACAGTCGGAAGGTGCATCGACTGAAATATTGTGAAAATAACTCTCAAAATTAGAACAATATTCAAAGAACCTAATAATATGAATTAGTTCTACATGTTAAGATTCTTGATTTCCACAATTTCCCTGGGGAACCTCAGCATAAAATCCTGGTTATTGCCCTTTATATTTCTCGTTTTCTTCTTTTTTTTTTCACTTGGGAGTCACTACTTATCAAGGCCTAAAGGTCACTCAAGGATAATGGTTAATGAATGGGAGATGGTAGTTTAATAACCGTTAATGGTGTAAATTGGGTAGAATTTATGGGGACGGCTCAGTTCTTTTTTGTGGTTCTAAATATCGCATGATATTTTGTCATTCTAAGCTAATTTTTCAAGAATTAAGGGTCACTGTTTACTCTTCTACTCTTTTCTTGTTTCTCTCCACCAGATTATGTCTAAACACCCAGAAGATACAATATGTATCCTAGTTTAACATCTTAAAAAAACTGGACACATTTTTCTGAGTTAGAACTCAATGGCTCTGTATAAAATGAACGCCTTGGGTTGAGTGGTACATGGACTATATATTCTGACTTTGTTCGTTAAAATGTTTGATTAATTTATCAACGGCTCCAGTAGACATAGCAGCTCTATCATATTTACGCAATAGATATGAATATATGTATGTACTGTGCTATTATTATGGTCATGCGAATTTACATATCGCTGTTTAGATGTGATTCTGGTTAATATATGAAAATATTTCTTTCCTTTCACTGATTTGTTTGTAGCTTTGTTTACAGGTGCGCACATTGGCTAACTCGATTCTTTGTTGCTCATATATATATATATATATATATATATATATATATATATATATATATATATATCTAAGAGAGAGCAGGAGAGACATAGAGACTATGCGAATGTAGCTAGAAATAGCCCAAAGGACAACGGAATTGCTTACACTTGATCTTTGTTTCGCCTTTCCATAAATATATTCGTCCCAACATAAAAATCCCGGCTCGATACAAACGCTCTTTATTCGCGGCCGGTCGACAACAAGAAAAGGTACCCCCACACATACACCCACACGATAATATGTTGCCGAAATGTGTGTCCCTTTTTTGTATCTAGTGTGACTTGCACAAACCTGTATCGAAGAGAAACACATTGATGAACAGATGAGAGACGGTCGGGGCGCATATATTTCGAGTCACCAGGTTAGCGACGACACCTGGAGAGAATGGCTCCTCTTTGTTCTCAAAAGTTGGTTTGCGGGCGGCGCTTGTCACCTGAATTTGATGGCCGAAAAAAGAAAACTGACAAGTCTGACTTTATACCGAAATATATCTGAAGTACAGTTTTGAGCTCTTTTTTTTTTTTTTTTGCTTCCAAAGGTTACATCTATGGGCATTAGTCGTCATTAAAAATTTGGTAACACTTGTATACTTCCTATTTTTGATTTCAAGTTAAGAACGTAACTCGGCATTGGTCTAAAATATAGGAAATAAAGTAGAAGAGTTAACACCCTTGTACCTAACATTTCTATTTTATCTCCCCCATTCTCTTTTTCTTTCTCTCTCTCTCTCTCTCTCTCTCTCTCTTTCTCTCTCTCTGTCTCTGTCTCTAATATCTACTGTCCTTCTCATTTTTTCTCTTCTTTCTCTAGAAACTGGTTTAAATGGGTGCGTAACATATTTCTTTTAAACTCCATTATCTCTCTTCTTATCTCTCCATAATATCTTTATACGCTCTTTCTCTTTCTCTCTCTTTAACTGCACAACTCTTTTTAACTTCCATTCTGCCTGCTCTATCTCTCCCCTCTCCCCCCCTCTCTCTCTCTTGCTTTCTCCGTCTTTCTCCTCCCCTCCCCCTCTCTCTTTGAAACTGGGTTAATATAATAAAGAGATGAACAACAGAAAGAACAGAAAAATTTCCGAACCTTTGATGTAATTTCAGTGTTATTCTTAAAATAACTAAAAAAGAATTTTAAAGCTGATCCCATGTATGAATTAGGTTTATGATGAACAAAAAGTAAATGAATATTACAGTATTTTCAATTGTTTTGTTTTACCAGCTGACTTCGCCGGATTAAGTAATTTTTACAGTAAATTGTAGAAAAGTACAATATTATATTAATAATAACGTGATTCAACAATAACCAGCAAAATGGTCTTGACAGAAGTAAGTCCTGATTTTCCAGCTTAAATGCTTTTCGAATCTTACTTTAAATACTCGAAGAGATAATTTTATATGTTAGTAAATAATACATTATGTTTTCTTTAGAAAAATTAGAAAGCACCTATGAACATATAAAATGAGACCGATTAATTTATTTTATTAATATATTATTTGTATTCATTTTTATTCATATTTATTTTAGAGTATCTTAAAAAAAGTATTCATATTTTCTTTTAGGTATATGGCGAATTATGATAGATTATACTGGAACGTGTGTAAGAGATTATCCCTGTAATCTCAGCAAGAGAAAATCGGCTGGAAGCCAATCTAATCCGTATTACTAGAAATCATATCCCTTTCCTTGCTTAGCTAAATAACATAATTTAAAATATAGTAGTACAAATCAACTTCTACATCACGTGAGAGATTATAAATCTTTTTAGCCAAAATTTGTTAACTAATCGCATATTTATTGCTAGAAGATATGATGGATGACCAGATAATACTTGCCCCCTTACTTAACAGAGAAGTTATCAACTGAGAGAATGAGACCACGCCAACACATTGAATATTAGCCCAATATATTCCAGTCTGTAATCAAGTAGGCAATGCCTAGTAAAATGGTATCGTGACAATAAAATTGTTACTACATGACAGTGCCAGTAAAATTGAACGATATTTTACTTTAACTTTCCTATAGTTTAAACAATACAAATTATAATATTATTTTTTTTTACTGCTTTTTCACCTAAAAAATTCACGGTGCCACTTAGATAGATGTAACTACCGTTTAATACATTTTTACGGGGCTACTATGTAGAAAGTTGAACGGTAAGATGTCTATTAACATTACACTTGGACTTCTGCATGCCACTTATTGTCAGGGAAGCAGGGACCAGGGAGAAAATTTCTAACTGTAGTAGTTTGAGGAAAGAAACTATTAAGCAGAATGATTTTCAGCATCCAGAGATCTCTAGAAGTGTTTTTGTACTTGTCAGGTAAGTCCAGGGTATTTATGTCGGGTACGTATAAGGTTAGAGTGTGGTTAACAGTGCAGGGATCTAGTAGGTTGGCAACTCTTTATTGAACGCTGTCTATGAATGAGAGCCTATTAGCAGATACGACAGCCTTAATGCAACAACACTATTCAATGTATGGGCGAATGTGTGGTCTTGTCGAGGTACAAAATACTCTCAACTTATGTGTCAGCTTTTGGCAAAGAGATAACAAATCTCTAATACGTATGCAATTAATTGTAAAAATAGCATTCATACATTTTTTGTATAAAAGTTGTACCAAATCCGTATTGAGATTTTATGATAATAATAATTTTGATGCAAAAGTATATCAAGTCATGTAACTTCGGCCTTTTTTTTTCGTTATCACCAGCTTACATTTGCATTGTTTGCAAATTCTATCTTATCAGCAGCAAAATGATGCAATGAATAAATAAAATTTATTAATTACGGAAACTGCTTATGATAAGTATATACTGATTTGAAAAACAACTTGTAGTTTATTGGGGAGCAGTCCAGTGGTAATGTTTCCCGAATGGGAAGTTTTAGGATAAGTAACTTAACTTTCTGTCTATAAATCCCGTTGGTGTAAGGCACACAAAGAAAGAGTGAAATATGTTTTTCAGCTGTCGTAGAAATATGATTTGTTGCTATGAATGTCTTTCTAGAAAGAACCAGAGGGCGGGACTCAATCGTTGAGGTGACGATAGAGAAGAGAAAATGGCAATGTTTATTAGTCTGTGAGTAATCGGCCTATTGAGAACACAGGGAATTATTCATCATTAGATCGCGAATTCAATTTTATTCACTGGTAAAGCAAGAATGAGTGCTCTCAACAAAACCCTCATCAGCAGTGGCAGCAGTACGCGGTCGTGGAACGTATCTGGCTAATATAGACAGAACATTGCATCAGAAACCGGAAACATTAACAGTCGATACAACTGCACCGTTGTCCGACAACCAACGCGATGTGGCCTCGGTGGTAAAGCAGAGTAAGAACAGACAATTACTTGCTTTTTTTTTTGTTGTTCAACGTTTACGTCCTCGTCCTCTCTTTACCTCTGTGACGTCCCTCACATTGCCGTCTGCCCGAACGTCATCCACGCCTATAACGTGATCTTCTTAAAGTCTGTCCCCCCCATCCCGGTGACGTCAATTCGCATGCATTTATATACGCACGTACGCGCTATGTTACACAGTGATTCAACCTACGTTTACATTCTTAAAATATTCTTTTTTTTACTTCCCTGCCGTTTTATTTATTTATTTTTCACCAGGGATTTTGCTTAAAGATCCCAGTGCAATTATGTAATTTCAAGACACATGTTCCAAAATAGTAATCATTCCTTGCGACAAAGTGTTTGAATAAGATGAAGGAATGCAAAAGTTATTTTTTGTAAAAACATCTTGAAGCAAGCAGATGTTCAACAGATGTACACAATTCATATTCAAACTATGTGTTATTTAATACCTGTTATAACTGTCGTCATAAACTTAGTTCGTATTATAAACTGGGCAGCTATAATGAGGAGGTCATTATCTTATTCACAAAATAACTTTCTTAAGGACACGATTCCGTTGGTTTCCTCCGTATTTTCTCTTTCGTCTAGATATACACCAGTTCAATCTTTGCAATATCGAAGAGTTTTACAGCCTTTTCGTAATTAAATACTTAAATACATTTTATGGTATTGTTTACTAAGATATCGAAAAAAATGTTTAGATTAAGAGGTATCAAAGGCTTGGTGCCAATCAGCACAATACTGGCAACGCTTATAATCTTAAATCTACTGTTTATATGTGTAGTAGCAATAGTTGACTGTTAAACCCACAATAAAACAGAATATTCAAGTGGTGTTTTATGCCAAAGTTTCCTCGGTTACTATTTAATCATATAAGTTAAACCGACAAAAACATGAAATATTTGGCATAATTGACAATCAAATTATAGCAATTATAGCGGTGTAATTTTTAAAATTTCAGGCTAACATGCACATTCACACACACATACGCATATATATATATATATATATATATATATATATATAGAGAGAGAGAGAGAGAGAGAGAGAGACGTGCGGCGTTCCAAAAGTAAAGTACTCTATTTTTATACCACCCAAGTGGATAAGAGAGGATTGTAAATTGCATTGTTAGGTTGACTGAACTTATTTCTGATATGAGCGTTCCATTTCTCTCCTGCAGATATTGACGGTATGAGTTTGTTTAAAAGCCAACTTCTGTCAAAAATATGAAGCGGAAGTAGAGATGTGCCATTAAATTTCGTCCATATAGAAAAAAAAAATTCTATCGATTAACATTCGCCTGTTGAACATTTATGAAATCGATGCTGTTGGTGTCCTCAGAGATGGGTTTGCTGATGTCAATCTGGCAACAGAGATCTGAGTAACATATCGTGCTCCGGATTCCTATGCGCCGCCACCACACTATCGTTGGCAAAAATGCGTCGAGAACGTTTGTGACTATGTAGAAAAACAAATTTTAAAGTACAAAGTGTCACTCGCTTTAATGTTACCACTCCTGTCTTCCTAGTTCTTCGGTGTTTTTTATTTAAAAAGTAGGATGCATTCTTTTCAGAATTGACCTCTTACATATATATATATATATGTGTGTGTGTGTGTTTGCGTGCGTGTTCGAATGAAATGGAGTGATTATAGAGATGGACGGTGGCATTGGCGTGTCACGTATAAGTTCACTCCGGGTTGTCTGATCACTTTTACTAATACTCTTAAACCCATCTTTCCGTCAACAACACATATGTGTGTTTAATAATAGGACAGACTGGATTCTTTGGTCTTGCAGTTGATTACAGTCTATCATAGCGACTTAAACTTCAAAGGACAATATGAAAATTGAAGTCATATTGGCCAAAAAATAATACAAATATGAGACCGATCTTTGAGAGGTTGCTGATGTAGACGAAATCGGGCCTCGTGATATTCAACATTTTTCATTATGAGTTTTCTTGGTGAGAATTTTATGGCAATAAGGAAAATTTAGGAAGTTATTCTACCCAAATGGTACATTGTCCCCTTTTTAAGCTTAGACACCGTGATATCGGCTACGGCAACAGATGATTGCCCTGTATGGGTGTGAAAAACATTCATGAAACCTAAACTTACTCAGGTTTATGGCAAATTCATGGCCCCTAGTCATGTCGAAGTCGTGGAGAAAATGGATATTTTTTTAAGTTCACAGAGACAGTAAAAATCATATTTCCATTGAAAAAATAACAGCATAACATTATCATGGATTCGAGTTTAATTTAATTATAACTAATATTGAAAAACTCCTTTTTATAAAATCTGCTCTTTGTTTATACATCTTATACATATGTATATAAAAGTGAACTTGATTCGTCTCTACGAAACTACCCTGTCAATTTCTAGTCCACACATGTGAAACCTGTTATGGAGAGGATTTGAACATTTTGAACAAATACTATGTGGTTTCGAGTCGGTGAATATAGCTGCTAGACGGTTAAAATTGAAAAGAATTGAAACTTGGCAGACGTAAGTCGAATGTATATGTTATGTCTACGCTTGCGCAAATATACACTTATGCATATAAAAGCGTTATTGTTAAAGTTTTTATACGCGCGTGGTTTTAGATAATTACGAGTAATGCTGAAGAATTTTATCTGATTCTAGCTGATGACACCGGTGATATAATACCTTTAATATGACATTTTAATTCATGTACACTTCATATTTATTATTATAGAGCCACTTATGCGTGTATGTGTGAGTAATGTTCAATAAAACACACTCATCTTAATACATAGATTATTATACAAAATGCCTATGATTATGTTAAATGCACTTATCTACAGTGTCTTCTCGGTCTGTTATACATGCGTTAGAAGATTTCACTATAACACTTCACCTTTTAGCGTAAAACATGTATATCAGTATATCGCATAAAAAGCTATATACAAGTGTTAACTGATTCTTTTTATACCTTTCGAATCTCTTTCTCTCTGCTGTTGTATTATTATTATTATTATTATTATTATTATTATTATTATTCATACAAACATAATATCCCAAACTTTGTGATTAAACGCACTCTCTTGGGACTTTACAGTAACTTTTAAAAGGTTTCTTTACTCGAGAACATCATGCAGATATCGATACTGGGGCGTTTTAAATAAATAAGGAAGTGGCTAATCCACGGAGAATTCCGTTCTTCGGGCAGTTGCACTACAAATATCGATTGTCAACTTACAAATTAATATACATTTGGTGGACGCCTTTACACGCGCCTTTCATACGAGCAAGGAAATCGTTTGGTATAAAAACAAAATGTACCTTTGATGTGTTTTGTCGTGTCACTTAAGCCTTGATCGACCGTTTAGTTCACATGATTCAATTTATAAAACCAAAGTTAGCATTAGATATATCTTAAAAGAAAAGCAAGAAGAAAAATTCAATGTTGTTGACGTCTTTTTATTCGCCTTTTTCATGATTGCTGTTTTTTTATCGTTAATCCACACTGACGTTATTCCGTTTGAAGTAAACTCTAATGGCCATAAAACCCTAATTGTTCAGGTAGAAAAATACTTTTCAAGTCAATATCTTCGCACGAATGTATCAGTTGATTTTTTTTAACATGTACGGCCAGCTTTCCTTAGCCTGTCCTTCTCTCATATAGAGAAGTTTAACCTGTATGAAACTTCTTGTTTAAACGGCGGGGGGAGAAACATATGTGACGTTAGAACAAGGATTTATTAACTGGGTCACCATTTTCATTTGTTATAATCATTGCATATAGAACATATTACACACATATGGTTGTTTACTCCTTTTTCAGCTGGGAAATACTTCGGAGATAAAATTTAGTAGCTTGTAATATGTAATTCAAACCCCTTCTATTAAGCGTAACAGCAATACTCTTTCGTAAACATAATCGAATACTTTCTGTTATCAACATTAATAACAAAGCATGAATAAACAAATACATTTATTAAAATATAAGATTATGTAGTACTATCACTACGCTTAAGTCAAATAAAAACCTAAAAATCATATTCGTAATATTTGTTTTATAATATAAGTGTATGTACATGCAGTTAGATATTCGGGATCACTTCTAATGTTTTCCCCGGAAGATTCTATCTAAACACGCTATTAATTTTGATATGAATTGTTCTTTACATTTTATTTCCATAGAAAACACAGACACGCACACACAGAGACAACCATACACTAATACACGCACGTCCTGTATATATATATATATATATATATATATATATATATATATATATATATATATATATATATATATATATAATGTATGAGAGATAGATAGATAGATAGATAGATAGATATGTCTGTGTTTACTAAAAAGGAAATCTGATTTTAAAATGCTTGCTTAGTCATTGTCGAAAATCGTAAGCATTCGTGAAATTAACCAAATTCTGTCCAACACGCACACAAAAAATAAAATAAAATACAAAAATATAAAATAAAAGCAAGAGACCAAAATATATATTAAAAAAAAATCAAGCTTGGGAAAAATGTCTCCACCCATTTTAGAGGTGTCAGGTTTTTTGTATTATTGACATAAACAAAACGCCATCTGGTAAGTTAGTTATCCTTTAATAAATGCAGATGCGCTGAAACTATAGCAACATTACCTCTTACACCTCTCCCCATTTACATTACGTATACATTTCGTTGAAGTATCGGTTCAATTCCGATTGTAAGCAATATCGAACTTGGCTATCACTTAAATGGGTTACTATAACACCAGCTCGGAAGTGCTCAGTTGATTTTACCCTGCAAGACCCTTTAACAAATAGCCTGTTCGTACTGGTTTCATCTTACTGTAGTAATGAGAAAGTATTTTTTAATATTAAATTCAGAAGTGGTTCCTATTGCAGCTATATTCCGGTCGGGAGAGGATGATTTTTATAACGTTAATTTGATCAGTTGTTTTGCAGTGATATTTTCTCGCTTTCCTATATACAGCGCTTGTTTTTCGAATGATCACTTACGCAATACTGACCATCTTCAACGTCGGCTGAGTTGATAGAAATAAAAACTGTGTCATTAACCAATGTTTTCATACCGAATATACGTGTAAAACAGTGAACAAACTCGGATGTTAATAGTTATAAAGTTAACTAGTCTAAAAGGTGAAAGACTTTGAAATCCACCAACCATAATTTATTTGCATTCAGCATTATTTTCTCCGGCATTGGAAGAATCCAAAATTGAAAAGAAATAAAACTCGAAGAAAGAAAAAAGCACGGGGGACAGTTAGAAATAAGAAAAATCTGTAAGGATCTTCGAAAACAAATACAATTTCTAAGAATCAAATCAAAGTCGAAATACAGAATGGAACAGGAAGAAAAACGTAAAGGAATGCAAATAAAACGCTGAGAAAATCGAAGGTGGTCCCCAAAGTAAGCATAAAAGAATAAAAAAAAGAAAATTCCGTTTTCGCAAAGCGAATTTAGGTGATTTTCAGCAAAGGCTCTTCTGACAGCGAACCTTGTAAATTTGGCATGAAATCTGATCTTGGACAACTCAAAGGACATGGAGACGACGAAAGGAATAAACGAAAGTTCTCGACGAAAGGTCAAAGCGATTCAGTTGTTGCCTTATTACAAGAATAATAAAAAAAAAGAAAAACGAAGGATTGGATGGTGGGGTGTCGGAGGGAGAGATTATTAAGGAGGTGCACCATGCGTATGTGTATGTAGTACATGGTTATAATAGCCGGTCTACTGAAGATAAAGGGAGCGAGAAGATCACTGTGGGGGATGAGTGGCTTTTAAAGAGTAAGATGAAGAACCGGCGGTCGGCGTGGGTGCTGGAGTAGCTGATGACTTGACGACGTTTGAACTAGAGAAGCAGAAAAGAAAATAACAAAATAAAAGAAAAACAAAAAATGTGTAAAGGCACAAAAGGTCAAAATGAAAATTTTGTGGGACAATTTTAGGAGAGCTCTTCTTCGGTCATGAAGGTTTTAGTAAGAAAAAGGTTGGTTATTATTACACCCGGGTGGTGGGAAACAGGAGTTAGATCTTTTAATAGGGCATACTTCTAGTCGGGGATGTAAAAATGATAATCACCTCCAAGAGGAGACTAATGTTTTTTTTGTTGTTTGTTTGTTTTTGTCTGAATTCATATTTCTTGTTGAGTTATAGAATTTGACGATGTATGAATTATACGGTATTGGAGATAGCATCTTGGCTAATGAAATCGGTTTGTTTAGTTCAAATAATAATAGATCTATTATGGCCAGTTGCGCTTTACTACTCTTGGGAAATGTATCACTATCCCTATATATAGCAGTAAAATAGCCACGTGTTTCATAGAACCGTTTGCAATAAGAGTTTACCTTTTCCTCGCCCTGTTTACATTACATAGACATTTTGTTGAAATAACGACTCTTTATCGTTGGTAAAGAGTATCAAATGCGGTCAGTACTTAACTAGGTGACTCTTTAATAACAACTGAAGAATTAATCCCACGTAAAACAGACGCAGTAAACGGCAACACATGGAAAAGCAATTCTTAAGACCAAATTTAAATGTTAGTTATTAAAAAAAACGGTTAAGAGTATGGAAAAAAATCAAATTAAATTCATTCGCTTGTAAAGGCGGGTAACCCAGCTAACAAATAGACGGGTACCCTCAAACGTTTTATTCTCTTATATCGCTCTCAATATGTGGGTATTACTCCTTAGCTATCCTCCCTTAAAATGGAGACAACACTAATAGGGTTTCCTGGACATTATATGGGTTTTAGTTTGTTTGTTATAACAGTAGTATTTTAATTTTAGATACTTAAATTTCAACTTTTATGTGATACGTGTGTGTGAGTTTCTCTAAGCAAGTGGTCGCCATAAGAAAAAGAAAACAATACTGATAAAATGACTGTTGCGTTTACATATATACATAAATTAATTTTTCACATAAATGTTTGTCAAATGCAAACATGAAGGGAGATCTGACAACACATGAAAACAGGGCTGAAAATTTCAGGCAAAATTACTAAGCACAACTCCCGGTAAAAGTCACTTAACACAATCAAAATAAACATGGTTATCAGGGTAAACATCTTAGAAGTATGGACTATAGAAACAAACGGGAGTAATGTTTTAATTGTCTGTGAACAATTCTCGATACCTTATTTTTATCTAAGAGAAAAAATGTCTAAATATTGAGATCGATAAAAGGATCATCGTTAAATATCAATGCACGATATTGGAAATGAATATTTAGTTGCACAATTTTCAGTCGTGAAAAGCATATGAAAACACATCCACAGCTGAAGTAGAACATCTCTACTAAGTTCAAAATAAACATTATGGAAACAGATCAAGCCTTGACTTTAAAATCTCATACTACACATGTTCGTATTTTGTACTTTAAATGATTTGAAAATGTTAATAAGGACACAACTTTCATCATACTTTGCCAATGATTGTTTTACAATTATCAATTATAGCTCCGCCTAGATTAAATAGCTTAACACTGAGATTGATACTAATTGAATTAGGTTAATTTAATGTTATGGTATATTAATCGACGTTAAGCCTAACTACTACGAAAATACGTGAGCATATAAGAATACCAGATGTGGCGTGTGTACTTTGCTTATCTCGGCGTGTTTTCAGTTCTCTTCGACTTTATTTCCATTGGAACTCATTACTAACTTGGGAGAGGAATATATCGGAATTGCGTAATCTTGTTTCTAGTATTACACGAGCATGTACACTATATGAAGTATTCATTATCTTTTTACAATGAGCGGTGGTATATCGAAGTGAAACATGGCCAGTCATAGTTGACGGTATGCGTTGCATGAAGTGAAATAATATGCGAATGATACGATGGATATGCAATTCAAGTTTTAAATACAGGTTTTGTTCTGATGATCAAAGAGGGAGATAAAATCGTGCCGATATAGTTTGATGCGTGCAAAAGAGAAGACTTTGGTGGCATGGCCAAATCAAGAGAACTGGGGACGATGTTGTGATAGGATACAAATTCGTAGCTCTTCTTGTTTTGTGGGGTTTGCGTTCGCGTCAGACATGGATGGAATAAAAACATTTTAAAAATCACCTACATAGGGGTTGGAAATAGACCCTCAGAAGCATGTGTATTCGGAAGCTACATTTATAAGTGTACTTGAATAAGTATATTTCAGAAGAAAAGCTGTACGAAAACAGTTTGGTTGAGGATAACGTAAATGCCAAGAATGCATAGACTGAATCGGCAGCAACAACTGTTCTTCGGGACAAGATCAAAGTGTAGTATCTGCTCTTCAGATACTCCACTTCAATTACTTGTTCTCTGTCAGTGGAGGAGAAATCCTCCACGACTGAGACAATTTTGTATTTTTGTTCCTTTTCTCCACGTTAAAAACCGACCCTGTGTCTAACTCTGTCCCGTGGGGAGGCATTGTAAATAGGAACTGTTGAATGTCTGTGGGTTCTGCCAGTTAGTATTAACCAAGTGAATAAGTACAGAATTCTTTCGGAGAAAAATAAAAAAAAAATATGAGGATGAAAATGACCAGAATGAAGTGAAATAACGTTTTGGGTAGCTTATATAGAGTAGGTGAAAGGATCTAAAAAATGTGACCTCCCACCTCAAAACACTTAAAAAAAAACACATAAAAACAGGATGTGCTTTCTACGAAATGATCGGTGTAGCGGGGAAAGAGATTCACTCATCTTTAAATCTCTCTGACCTTCAGACATGTCTGTTCATCGCTGCAAATTTGGGACAACGTAGTAAAGACTAGATTACGTGAAAGTGATGGGGTCGGGTCGTCTCCTTCTAAGCGACCAAAGGGGGGGGGGCATGGTTTTAAGAAAAAAAAAGGTCAAGTAAAAGAAGTAAAGCAGGGGAAATTCTAGCAAATAGAAATTATAAATATGAAAATAAGTGTTTCTTGTTCTGTCGGCATATTTTTTAATCTATCAGTCTCTTTTTTTTTCTGCTAGGAACAAACTAACGTCTTTTTAGATAAGACATTTATGCTTAATGAGGGCTGAGATAGTAAGGGGAAGGCGCTAAAGGCTTTGAACAATAACACGCTTGTGTGATAGTGATAAGCGGCATTATAATTTAAGTAGTACACTCGAGGTTTCCTCATTTTTTACTTTCAGTGACAACACGTAAAATATAGCGTTAATATGTATAGAGTGGGTTTTAATAGCAACACTATATTTTGAAAGTGTGAAACGAAGTCTATTTTTCTAAGAATAGAGATATCCTTCAGTACTCGGATGCCGCTCTATTTTTTTTTCTCCGAGATTGTACTTCAAGTATAATAATAAAGTTATATAGTCAGTTTTAAAGCAATGGCATATTTCCATGAATAAGGGAGAGGAGGAGACACGTATGGGTTGAAAACGCACACACACAAATTTCCATGCATGCATGATTCCTCTAAAATGTTATTAATGTATATAAATTTAATTTTGTTGAATGAGTTTCCTTTGAAAATATGAGCCATTCATTGAAATTATCTTAATGGCGACTGCTCCGACGAACTATAAGCCCTTGTACGCCCTCGACGTAAATCCCCCCGATAAACCCAACAAGCAGCAAAATCCCACCTCTACACAGGGGTCCCTAGATGTAATAAAGACTTCTACTTTAATAGTTTTATCCCCAAGACTGCTAGACTTTGGAACTCCCTTTCAGGTCCCTGCTTTCTCAATTATACTGACATGCAGAAGTTCAAGTGTAATGTGAACAGACATGTCGCTGATCAACTCTCTATATAGTATCTTGCAACTTATGTCCCAGCTATTAGCCCCCTACATCAAAGTGGAACTGTGCCTGGTTTGTGGGATAAGAATTTAATTGTAAATTTTAATTTATAGAATATAAATCCTATTGCTCTGCTTAAAAACAAATGAGCTTTTTCATCTTGATGGAATGGTCATATACATATGAATACTAATAATCATTTACTTGAATGTTACAAATCTTTTTAATTTGTAAACTTAAATTATAAATTTTTCTCCTCAAACTTTATGTAGTATATATATATATATATATATATATATATATATATATATATATATCCTCTGATAAATTTGTTATAGTTTGTGTATTGATATTCATATTAAAACCCGTTTCTCTTTTTATTTAAAAAGAAAATACAATTTTGTTATATATGGATCGTGGAATTACATTCATCTGTAAAAGATCTAGCTAATTTGCATATTCTTTTAAACATTCATTTTAATTAATTCCCTATTAGTTTTTTTTTTTTCGGATTTCTTACGGGATGATACTCTTTAACTATCAACTATAATTATATTCATGCAGATTGCCTTCATGATTTATACTTGCGTAATACTTGCATAATATTTGCGTAAAAAGGTTATAGTAAACATCATCATTCAATACGTATCGCAAAAACAAAAACAAACAACATCCAAGTAAATCGCGATATATCGAATGAGTCGTGCGAGATGGACCAGCGGATAAAGGATTTACGCTCATTACCGTTGGGTCCCGATTTCGAATCTCGCTAGAGTCAGCCACTCTGATAAGTCGTAAACAACGAAACACGGGTCAGTGGATAATTATATTTTTAAAATAATATATATATATATATATATATATATATATATATATATATATATATATATATATATATATTTGTATAAAAAATGTTGCCTACTAAACACTTCTTTCAGTTTTTGGCCCACTAACATGCAACTTAATATCTATTGTATTCGAACCCATGCGAATCATTATATTTGAGTTTGAGCCTGGGGAAAATCGATGCAAAAGGGTGAACATAAAAAAAATGGTATTTGCGAAGTGAAGATCGAACAGCGGCATTACAAATATGTACATGTAACGCAATAGCTATTGGTTCATATTTTAATTTTTTGCCTTGCAACAAACATGTCTTTATAGCTCAGGCATTAACGTCAAAGGAAAAAGTAAATCGTGAGCTAAGCATTTTGGTTTCAGTTCTCGGTGGTGGCGCATGTGTCATTTTTTTTATTTTTAAAAAATAATTACTATATAATAAATACGAAATTTGCATTAATCGCAATATCATATTTAAGCATATTTATGAACCGAGCAATGACATGTCTATATATATATATATATATATATATATATATATATATATATATATATATATATATATATATATATATACACGTGTGTTTGTGAGAAATCCTTGTTTTTTTTAACTATTTATTTATAAACTATATTTCTATAAAAATAGTCGTGTAAAACTTTCTTCAACAAATGATAGACGAATACCTTCAATAATCCAAAGGCAGTCGATATACCGTAAAATCATACAATGAAATCAAACCGATGCAATGATCTTTCAGTCTCTGTTCATATTAATCATTCCATCTTACTGGCTACCTATCTTATTCACCTGATACTATCTGTCTATGAAATGTGAAGTTTCAATATTTCTGATTTTCATTCTTTTTGTTTTTAAAGTTCCTCATCAAAATGATGATGATCCGGATCTTTAACTCTCCACTCACTCCTTATTACGATATCTTCAGGACTTTTAAAAAAAATTATCTTGAGAAAAAAGAAAAAAAAAAGAAGAAATAGAAACAAACAAAAGAGGATTCGACTTAGCTGAACGGAGACAAAACCCGACATTACCGGGTTGATCTTAAACGCCCCGAGGCATATTTTAATACGAAGTAAAAGAAAAACGCAATAATTTTCCATTTATCTTCATCTGTCAAATCGAATTTATAAATCAAATTAGATTTATCGTAACATCATCTGATATCTTTCTTATTACTTTCTGTAAAAACGGAAATAATCCAGAAAAAAAAAACGTTAGTAGTTAAAACAGAGAAATCGCTATTAAAGATGCAAAACTTTTGTAAAAATTAAATACGTATTAGTGAGCAAGACCCTCGCTTTATGTGATTTTGGTGTCAACGATGAATCTTTTAAATAAAGGAGAAATTGTATTTATAGACCGTGGGTAGGTGTAAGGTAGCATGCAATTTTTTGGTTTTTGTTTTTTAATATTTTTTTTTGTAACATATCTAATACGTTAATCTATCAGGACCAAAGATCCAACATCAATACAATCAATGAAATTATATGGATGCAATATAAATGGACTTTTAGCGGTTGAATATGTTACTGATGATATACGTGCTCTAAAAGTGCAAACCAATTTTTATTGAGCTTAAATTAATCTGGCAATATTTAAAAACAGTTTTATTGAATATAAACATTTCAAGCATATATCTTATATTATCAAAATGTACACACACAAACACACATATATATAATGTAAATACAAGAATTTATTAAATTTTTTTTTACAAACACTTTAGGAAGAGTAAAAAATAAAAACATTTCTTTTTCGGAAAGGAAACACAAATAAACTGGATTGTCCTTAATCCAGGGAGTTTCGAAAGCAATACCTTTCTTCTCATCAGAGGAGAGGAGTAAGTAAAATATGGAATAAGATTTTGCTTGTAAAGTACTTAATGAAACGCAAGTATGAAGTAGATTATACTAACGTAAAAGTGAAAAATTGAAAAGCAAAGGGAGTTCGAGAAAACGAAAAATAATTTCATATGAATGCGTGTTCAAATCAATGATGAGTGGTAAAATCCAAATTTTAAGTAAAAGTAAAGAATCGAAAGACATCCCATGTTATATATTAAAACATGGCGGAATGGAAATATATTAAAGGTTTCTCTTCCAATTTTCGGATTTTAATCATGTAAAATCAGACTTCATTTCCTTTTGATGGATTGATTGTTGGTATTTCTTCTGCTGAGTTAAGGACATAATAGATTCACTGATTAATATAATAATTAAGTGATTATTTTTTGCGCTACGAAACAGATCCTGTCAAAAATTGTAAATGCCAACTGAATTAAAGGAATAAATTATGAGATGGTCAACATCTTCGATTTTGGAATATAGTTTTTTGTCATTTATTCACTATATCGCTCGGTAATTATATGGAGCTTCTTAAATAAGGATTGGTGTATATTATAAGAATATATATTTCTACAGATATATATATATATATATATATATATATATATATATATATATATATATATATATATAAGCTTTATTAACTCCAACAAGGCATATTTCCACTGACACTTTTAGGATACTGCTACTAGGCACCAGATGTACAAGGGAATTCTAAGTGGTGAATAAGATGCTTGTTCGCATTACATTTAGATTTTTGCATGATGGTACAGTACCGCAAAATCAGAACCTACAGAGTACTTCTAAGGCAAGCGGTTTGCGAAGAGAAGCTGTTAGAGAGGATGCTTTGCGGCAATACTCTGCTGGTTATTGGGCTTATCAGTGTTAATATGTTGAGGGTTTCCAAGCGCAATAAGTTTATCAAAGCACATTTCGTATAAGTATTTGTAAAACAACTACGGGGTTAAAACATTGCGGTAATAGGACAAGAAGTGAAGCTTGCTAGATAGAGCGGGGCGTAAGACTAATGAAATGATTATATCAGATTTTCTATAATTAACTATAAACAACTGAAACCCAACTTTATAATCGAAATGGAAATATAAAAAAAAAAAGATCTTATTCTCAGCATACCAATTTTGTATTTTCGGTGAAGATAAACTGACATCATAGAAAAATGAAACTATGGAAAGCAATTTTTTACTCCATCTCTGTTTCCCGGGATTTTATCTATTAAACAGTGGTTATAAATGTGCATGACTGGTAGTTGATGGACAAGACGTGGCATTGCTTAATTGCTTGATTATTTCCCCTTTCTTTGCAATAGAATGTGCAACAATCGGTGATATATAACGAGACGCAACAGAGAATTCACTTCTTTTCCCTTTCGGTCTTTCAAACGAACGAACTAATGAGGAATTGTTTGCTACATACACACATTTAACGATATGTAAGACATTTTCAATCGATTTTCACACGAAACATTTTCAATATCTTATAAACAAAAATTTGTACGCATTTTTATTAAGGTTATTGTATACAATTGCATGTATACTGTCTCAAAGCGAGCTGTATGGGAAGATTTTGTTTACATACATTATTGTTTTTTTTGTTGTTTCATTTTTAAATGCTTGCATTAAATCATGGATACGGGAAAAGCAATGTCCAGGTGTCAGTTATTCCTCTTGTATTAGCCGTAATTCTCGACGTTTCGTAAAGTTATGTTAGAAACATATGGTTTAGCATTGTTGTACAAGAGAGGAAAGAAAAATGATTTCAAAACTCTAATATTTTCGGGAAGCTGGGACGTCATTTAAAGACGGGGGGATGATGGGCTGCTTAGACCCCCTATTTAAAGCTAATAAGGTCGGAAGCAAGATCATTAACTATAAATGGACTTTTATTAGATGAATAGATGAAATATATTTTGAATCAATGACATCATACTTACACTAGTCTACGCAAAACATCAATAAAACATCCCATGAACAACCACAATTATGACACTAATTTAAGAAATATGTAGCATTTCTAAAGGGAAACACAAGACAATATTCCGCTTTTTATATTAAGTGACGGAAATGCATCATCATCATAATAATCATCGCTCTCAACACGAGTGTCGATTGAGACTAGCATTGGTGATCAGTTGAGCATATGTACGAATCTAAGTTCATCTTGTTCAATAATTATGTTAAACATTAAGAAACATTATCTTGTAAGTCCCTTTTTCCTGTTTGGTTTCGTCAAGAAAAAAAAACTCATTAAACCATTTTCTTAATTAACATTTTTTCTTCTGCTGAAGTACATTCTCGAGAACTTCAGTTTCAATTTAATTTTTATAATGAATTCACCTTTTATTGGCGATGACAGCTGACTAAATAGACATCTTATTTCTTAAGACACATTGCCAGTTTGGTATAGTAACCAATTACGAGATTTCGTGTATATAACGATGTATGCTATCGGATCGCTTGGTCTCAAAAACTAAGAT
>NC_136484.1:134243003-134268003 GCF_053919585.1 Euprymna scolopes
TTCATGGATAGGAAGCCAGTCTATGGAAATTCTTTCTAGCTTTAGATATGGGGGGGTAGAAAAAAAGTATTTCC
Organism: Euprymna scolopes; assembly: GCF_053919585.1. Taxonomy (NCBI): domain Eukaryota; kingdom Metazoa; phylum Mollusca; class Cephalopoda; order Sepiida; family Sepiolidae; genus Euprymna; species Euprymna scolopes. Next base: position 134,243,078 of record NC_136484.1, read on the forward strand.
ATAGTGCTAGAAATACGAGTAATTGCTGTGATTGCCCTACAAAAAAAGAACCAATATTGGAGCTCAATTAACCGCTTTTCGTACAAAAAACGGTTACCTAAAGATTACCTTTGTGAGGAGGGCTTATGGGAACGAGGAGATCTTTACCATATCAGATTTTGTACTCTCCCCAAGCAATGCGAACCCAAATCGCAAAGAGGTGTTGCTAACAGTGTCCCCGTTCATATATATATATATATATATATATATATATATATATATATATATATATATATATATATATATATATATATTAGTGTTGGGACGATTCATCAGAATCGTAAATCAGAATCTTTTATGTGCCGGAATCGATATCAGAATCGGAACAAATGGTGTCTATTTACCCAAAATCGATTGCTTTAATGATCATTTTATTTGATTTTAGTTTAAAGCAAAATCTGCCACTAGTAATAGAAATAATAAAATAAATATTTATTGATTTCACACTAGCAATAAAAATAAAATCTGTAAATCATCACCCACAAGATTGTTTTTACATTTGGAACAAGATATGCGCATTCAACATGTGTTTAATTTAATAAGGGAAGGATAACGCCTTTACACTTAATAAAGAATCGGAATAGAGAATTTAGCACGTAATCGGTAAGAAATATTGGAATCGTCTCATCACTAATTATATATATATATATATATATATATATATATATATATATACATATATGTTTTTTTTACCTTTAAAACTATATAAAAATCTATTTAATTTCTATATTTCTTTCATCATTCTTTGAAAAACTATTTAATCACTTGCAATCACTGCATCAACTTGCTCTCTCGAGTTTACAATAGTCTTAATGTTAGTAAAAGGGATCATCAGGTGTTTACCATGAAATACTGTTTCGAGGATTTAAAAACAAAAATATATATATTAATCATGGCTTTTTAGCAGTGTAGAGAAAACAGCACCTCCCTTAATCACATGAAGACAACATGTTTCAGCTATTGGATCTATTTACCTGCTCATAATTAATTTTGCTAACCTATAAATGTTTTCCCTACCTGTGAAATTCGTCCCTGTCTCCCAAATTCAAAATGGATATATTTTTTTAATTTACCAATGTTGTATTTATAAGATTGGGATTAATGCCTTTTACTACTATTATTAGTACTTACTGTTTTTACAGTCTTATTTATTTATGAAATATATATTAAATAATACATTTTATACATTACTAATACAGTTTTGTAATTCCTTTATTTATATATTCTGGGTGTATATATATATATATATATATATATATATATATATATATATATATATATATATATATAGTTATGTGATTGACAATTTAAAATTCAAATTAGAATTAAAAATTAAAAATCTTTCATAAGAAGGAACCACAACAAAGGCAATAATTTGTACGATCGTTTCGGAAAACAATGTTTTTATTGTGATAGACATTAAGCCACGGACAATTTTGACATCTAGTATTTTTTAAAACAAAGTCTCCTCATCAGCAAAAATATTGGGTGTTTTTTTTTTAAATATATGTAAAAGACACCATAAATAAACCTAGCATTTTTAAGTAAGGCAGATGTATATTTTAATTCTTCGCCTTTTGAAAACCGTAATTATCGTCAAAACATTCATTTGGCTATTGATTGTAGCTTATTAACGCATGTCAGTGTCAAGGGGGCGAAATGGTTCTCGTACTTACTCACTGTCTTGTTTTTGTTCCGATTTCAGTCTCAGCTCGAGTATGATTTTACTTACAAGAAGTGAAGGTCCTGTATATGACCTTAAACTATATCCGATGGTGAAGCCCCAGCTTGCGGGCTTTGAGGAGTATGGAGCCACCCTATAATTGCAATTGCTGCCGGGCCCACTGTGACCCGAAGCGATAGCCCCTGTTAGGGTCCCAACTATGGGTTGAATAGAAACAGACTTGAAAAAAGCAAATATATTCTATTAAAAAATTATTCTTCAAAATCACTGGATTCGGCATTAAATAACTTGAAAAGGGTTGATATGCCGTAAAACAAAAACACCCAAACCAACTACAAGAAGTGAACTTAGATAAACATAATACTCGCATGCACATGTCTCCGTTTTTGTACGAATTAAAATATTATATTTATGCGTATTTTATGAGCGGACAACGCCTGGCGTCCTGCTAGTGTTTCATGCATCAATTATGTCTGTGTTTGTTTGCAAACAAAGCTGCATTATATACTATCATATCATGTTAAAACTTTATAAAAGCATCATCAAAAATAAAAATCTGTTCAAGTTAAAACTCCTTTAATAATTCCTGACCACAATGTAGATATTCTATATGTCTTCATGTGAAAGTTGAAATTAGATTGTTCGGTTAAAAAAAAAGCTCAAAAGAAGAACGATGTATGAATAGAAAAAAAGAACGGTGACAAATAAAAGCAAACAACTGTCTCGAATGTCCAAATTCGGAACAGATTAACCGAAAATATGACCAGACCGTAGTCAGGATCATTAACTTTTCCTATTTTTTTTTCTTAATAAACTCGACCATTTCTAGAAGTATTTTAAGAAAAAATCAATATTGTGTTAACAATAGCAAATTGTTTTCATCTTGAAGATGTTCAACACTTTTCGAGAAACTTTGACATCAGTTAACCATTTCAACTTGTTTATATATATATATATATATATATATATATATATATATATATATATATATATATATATATATATATATATATATATATAAGCGAGATAAGACACTGATAGAATTCAGGTGAAAATCCTGAAAGATATTACTTGAGTAACAATTTCAGGGTGATCCTAGCCAAAAAGGAAAAGCTCAATATTTAAGAATAGAGCAATATATAAGTTTGGTGGTTAAATTTTAAATTCTGAAAAAAAAAACATATAGATACATATATTCGGTTTAAGAATTTATTGTTATTTTCAATATTTTTGCTGAAAAGAATTTATTGTCATTTTCAATATTTGTGCTGAAAAGCAAAATAAGTATCTATTCACAACTGAACATTTTGCTAACTGCATTTCATTTCCTCTGATGATACGAGCCATTATTGAAAATCCATGGATTAAAGAAATTAACATAACCCCTTATATATTCCTTGTGTCAAACAATAAATTCTTAATTCGAATATATGTGTCTATATGTTGTTTTTTTTTCAGAATTTAAAATTTAAGCACCAAAATTTATATATATATATATATATATATATATATATAGGCCCGTGTGTGGGTGATTATATTTTAACTTTAACATTGTATATCATAGCAATTGAATTTTTACGTGATTTCCTTTTGCACTGTACAAACGAACGGTAACACACGCCCGAACACACCCGAACATATACATAAAGTTTTGAAAATATATATGGCAATTAAGCTATACACGATTTTCCGCATATCATCTCGTCCAGCTAGTAATTTATAAAACTAAAGATATGATAAATTGAAACTTTGTGTGTACTCACAAGAATATAGTAGTCTTTTTTTTTCTTTTTTTTTTTTTACAAACTAGTTTTTCTCATTAGTGTTGAAGCAAAAATAAACCCGGTAAGATTTAAATAAAACGACGAAAATTAAAATCAGAAAACGAAGAAGGGGAAGGGATAAACTACGATGACAAAAATAATCGAGATAGAATAATGCAAACATAGTTCTAGAAATAGACGGCTAGTAGGAGAGTAATAAAAATAGTAATATTAGAATAGTAGGACAGATAGTAAAACCGAATGAGAGCTCCAGTGATTGTGAGAGAAAAAGAGATATATATGTTAACAATAAAAGTGAGTGGCATACTGGGTATATATATATATATATATATATATATATATATATATATATATATATATATATATATATATATATATTAGCTGACCACCCGGCGTTGGCCGGTCGTACGTACAATACGCTTAAACACGATATTTTTATTCATGCAGATTGCGTATGTTTTATTATAGAATCGATCCTCTATTGCATATTATAAATTACGAAAAATAATTTGCCTAGTGGATAAATTCGTAAAAAATAAAGTAATAATAAAGAAATAATAATGATACCATCGCCCATCACATTCCGTATGTGTTTGTTTACAATATCACGTCAGCTGATATATCGGCTTAAAGCTCTTGAACATAGTCTTTCTTCTCTTATAGATGAAAAATAATTTGCGTTACACTGGCCAAGGGAGATAATAACGGTGTGACGTTAAATACCCTCCTGTTAAAATTCTTCTATTTTATCTTAAAAGAAGAAAGACTATTTTTAAAATCGTTTTTTTTTTTTAATTATTTTATTTTCGATACGTATAGGATAATTTCTCTATATAACATATCTAAGAACACCGCCAAACATATAAATTACCTTTGTGTAAATTTGCAAAGGATAGGCTCAGCCGTTTTGAAAACTATGAGGAAGAAATTCAAACAAACACACAAAGTAACTTTTTATCTAATGATAGAGATATAGTACTGAGACGGTTAATCGGAATCAGGAATTGGGAAAATGAGTATTTTAAGGAGTATCGGTATCGGAATCTGAAAAGTGTGTACCTATTTTCCGATGTAAAAAACAAAAATAAAAAACGATTACTTTAATTATCCTTTTTATTTGATTTTGTTTAAAACGAAATCTTCCACTGCTGATAGTAATAATAAAACCATCAGTATTTATTGACTTTAATCTACAAGAAAATCTATAGATCATCCCTACTCTACAAGTGTGTTTGTACGTTTGAGAAAAGATATGCACTTTTAACATGAGTATTTTACGATAATGGAGAAAAAGAAAAACTTCATATTTAAATATTTAGTGATTTATAATGAACTGAAATCGGTAATCGTATCGGAATTGGTAATTTAGTACGACGGACATTCTATCCGGATCGCAAAAATATTAGAATATTCCCATCACTAATATACATGTATATATATATATATATATATATATATATATATATATATATATATATATATATATATATATATATATATACACACACACACACACACACACACACACACACACACACACGAGCTGTGAAACAGCGAAACAGTACTGTATGTGGATGATTCTCTCTCTCTTATATATATATATATATATATATATATATATATATATATATATATATATATATATGTATATATATATTTGTCTATATGTGTGTAAAGAAAAAATTAACTGATAACCACGGCAAGAGAAAAAGAGACACAATAACACCGTGAAAATAAACGACGAAGAAAGATCTACAGTGCGATCGAAAAAGAGAGAGAGCGAGAGAGAGAGAATAGATAACAAACAACAAGGAGTCATGGAGAGAGTGAGAGAGAGAGAGAGAGGGCGGGGGGAAGAGTATGATGGCGACTATCAAATAAACCAGTCCGTGTCTTTGGATTCCCCTTTTGGAAATATTGATCTGAACAAGGGAGATAACTCCGAATTCTCAACAAAGAAAAGAAAAATGCAAAAATAGGCGTTCACGGTGATTGTGACAGGGACACGAGCATTTGTGGCTTCATGGGTGGAGGGAACAAGAGGAAAGCAATGCGTTCGCTTAGTGGTGCTGATGCTTGCAATGGTAAGGGAACAGGAGACGAGGTTGGAAAAATCAAGAACTGGGTTGAGATTAAAAAGGAGAAGGAAAAAAAAAAGAATGGACGAGGCACGCGGACAGTTGTGGATGCAACCAGGGATAGGGAAAGTAGGATGGTGGCTGGTTCTCTGATAGAGAAGAGGATGACAGCTGATAGCCATGCGGCACGGCTTGTTGCAGGGGGTGGGGGAACATGAGTCACTATTTCACTGTTTCTCTAGAACCACTGGTAAAAAAAGAAGGGCCTCGCTCGTCTCTGCCAACACCGGTAAGATTGCCTGTGATGATGAATAAGGACCCTTTTTTTTAGATCGAGGGCGTAGGGGATTCGATGGAGGTCGCTTGTGTACGTTCAAGGAGTAAAGCTTAGAGAGTTATTTTTTTTTCTTTTGCTGTTTTTTTTTTTTTTGTGAAAGTGGAGTTTCGTCATCGATGTACGCTTTGTGCATACAATGAGATGCTTGGTAACGGAATTGAACTGGGTAGATGAAAATAACTTGCAAAGGGGCGGGGAGCAATAACGATATAAACAAGACAATATGTTTTATGTAGAGATCTGTTTTCATTTACTCTGTTATTTAAATTTCTGATATCCGTATTATGCTCTTTGTTTATAGCGAGAAAGAAAGAATACGGCTGTTATGGTGATAGAATATCGTTGCCTTGAACAGAACAAAATATTGAGGAATAACAAAGTGTCTACGATAAATGGCCGTAAACACTGAAATCTTCGATACACACACGCACGCATATATAATGTTCGTGTGCTACGTGTATATTTACATATTTCTACGTAGAGTCTTCAATCCTAAACTAATTAACTGATCATTAACCAATCATTCAATGAGACCGTACGTCGTAATAAATAAAAAAAGAATGATTAAAACTGATAAAGTATAAATTTTGCCGTCCTAGTAGAACACACGGTGAAAATGAAAAGGACAGAAAAATGAAACAAATATGTGAACCTTGCGGGAAAAAGTGAAAGGAATATGGAACCTGAAGAAAATCTATAGAATACGAATATTTGTAAGAATACTAGGAGTATTTGCAAAGAACATGGATGAAATAAATACTAAGAGAAAACGGAATCAAGGGGAGGAGTGACACTATATATAAAGCAGTAATACTGAAAACAGCTGAAACCTAAATAAATGCACTTCAATGTGGAAGATAACCCACATAGACTACAACCTCTATCCGACTACATGGAACCCGCAAAAGGAGTTAAAAATAAAAAAAAGGATAGCAGAACCCCGTATGGAACGAATAAAATTAAAACTGCAAAATTGTACATATGTTTATTGCCTTCTCCAAAAAATTGCGGTGTCGGCATAAACACGTACTACACTTAATAGCCGTGAAGTGTCAAGAAGTATGGAAAGATCGAGGAGAGAAAGCACTTACCAGATCTCTATTAGATGAGCATGAAGAGAACTGGTAACTCTACGAAGCTTATTGATACCCAAATTCCAGTGAAGGCCAATAGTCATTGCCAGCGAAAAAAACAATTGTAAATGTCGTTGCGATAACGCAAATTCATTTGCAAGTGTATTTAAGAAGTGGAGAGTACTGGAACTCTGAGGAGAATTCTTGTTTCTCAGACTTCCGGGAACACCATAGTTTGTTAGCAGAGAGTAAGTTTAGGTGATGACCTGTGCTGAGTATTATTAAATAATAATAACTAGCAGAACCCGTAAAAATTCGAAAGTGGTTGAAACGTTTAAAAACACATCATAAATAAAATGAATTATAAATAAAAGAAGTAATGTAGAATTTCAAACAGCTTTAGCAATTTTTACCTTTTTAAAGCTAAAAAATATTGATCTAAAAATTTAGATTTTTTTCAATGAAAAATTCAACACACAGCACATTGTTAGTTTTTTTTCCCGAATAATATTTTCATATAGATTATAAAGTAACTGATGCCAATTTACTTGCACATTTTTTTTTAATTTAAAAAAGAATCTCTAATGAAAAAAAACACTTAGTCTACTCTCAATACGACTTTGTTTTTGGATTATGAAAGGAAATAACCAATTTAAAACCATAAAAAGATAGCCATGTTTTTTTTTTTGTTTTTTTTTTACTTTGAAATTTCTGGAAAGGAAATGATCCTGATGATTTCTTAACTGATCAGGAACGACTTTAAAGGGAATTAATTAAATTTTCATTAATTAATGTTGTCGATGATAATTTGTTGTGACGTCGCACTGGTAAATTAATATTTAGATAATAATAATAATAATAATAATAATAATAATAATAACGAATTTTAAATTATCTAGCAGCATAAGTAGTTGTACACTAAAACCACACACACACAAAATAAAAATGACAAAAATGGTAAATACGCGCTCCCCATTAATAACTACTTTAGAATGAAACATTGAAATATATATAATTTGCAACCTGGAAATAAGTCTTCACTTACAGTGTTAAATAATATATATCTATCATAATAAAGTAGTATTTCTGTTTGTATGTCTGTTTATTTGTTCACAATGTAATTAACATACACATAATGTACAGATTCACAAATAAATTTTCATACTGACAACGGTTTATATATACTTAAATTCCAGCATGCTTTCTATATATACTTTTATTCAAAATTAAATCTGCGTTCGATGAGTAACTTATATATTTAATCTATGAATGAGTTCCCTTTTAACCTATAAGAAGTATCCGTGTTTGATTTTGCTAGATCAAAATGTGTGTTTTACGCTCAGTCACTTTACGTAAAAAATTAGGATAATCAAATTTAATAATATTTGAGTAAACCCTCCGCTTGGAAGATGTTTCGAATGGGCAACGCCATATTACTGCTATGTAAAGTTTTATATCAGTGCATGTAGACATTTCGTTTTAACGTGACGATTTTAACTTGAATGAACAATGGATAATTGCGAGGTCAAACTGATCGTTCCACGTGTCCCTCTCTTTGCTGAAAACAGTTTGAATAAATAGAAGCACATATTCCGAATGTAACAGCTTTTGTACATATTGAGACTATTTAAGCATGTTATTATTTTAAGTAAACGTCGATGATAGCATTCGTTTACTATTCAGCTCACTGTTGCACGTAAGAGACTGAGCAATCTTTCTTTTCTTCATACTTTTCTACCTATATATAACTGTGTGCTGTTGAATATAAAAAAAAGGAATTACTATTATTTACTAGCGGATCCGGCGGAAATTTTAGTTTGATGTCGGGATCAATCTGGATAATATTTTTATTGCAAAATAAATATCGGTGAGGGTCAATATTATTAAGTAATACTTACTTCTTCTTGCGTAAAAATTGTCATTGTTGATTAAATAGCAATAATTAATTAAAACGAATAGTGTTTTCTTTATTTCTTCATATAAAATTGTAAAAATTTAATTCTTTCAAACAAAATCAATCTTCTGTTTTCTTACCGTAAAAATAATTCCCAAATAAATATTCTTTAAATCAATAAAACGATATCACTTTTTGAAAGGCATACATTATATTACATTGTACGCTTCAAGTATACGGGATAACGCAATTTGATTTTGGATCAATTCGTTTTTAAATGACAAAACCATCTTTTAATAGCATACACACATTTTTAAATGTGTGTGAAAGGTGATAGCGCCTTAGCTTATTACCAGCAGGGAGACCTGACGTTAGCCGGGGTCGAATGAGAATCAACGAATGTTTCATCCTCTCTTGTTTTATTTTCATTGAAAGCAGTAAAATCGCACCTTTTCCAATCAAATGCTTGTTTTAGTTGAAGACTCACCACGATGCACCGGGAGGCATTTCACATACCCCAACGCAATGACGTAGTCCAGAATACACTATAGGGTACCTTGCACTGTAGAGAGCCTACTGTTGATTTTATGAAATTAGTTTATTTTTATATGGCTTGAATTAAAGTTTAAAATGCAAAATATCATGGTTAAATTGTGTTTTAAATAGGAAAAATACTATACAAAACCTGTTCACGAATACTGCCAGATACATAAAGTACAGTTGTGTGACATTTAATAAAAATCGGCACAACCATTTCGGAATCCTAGGGAACAAACTCACACACAAAAGTGTCTTTTTATGTAACAGTAGAGATTATGATAATATATATATATATATATATATATATATATATATATTAATTTACGTATATTTGTGTGAACACTCATAATTTTTTTAGTTGACCGCGTACAGAGGTCAAACTTAGTCAACACGTACACTTCGGTAAGTTATCCAAACATATTGATTATTTCATAGTGCTTAGAGTGCACTCTGAAAAGAGCATGCACTGTATTCTTTTTCGTTCTACACAAATCATTAAAAACAATTTCAGATAATTCAAACTTACATATCAAGAACATAAGTCAATCGTTAATTTACATGGCAACACGGTCATTAACATGGACTGATCATTTTTATTTATTTATTTTTGTAAATACAACCATTTACATAGTGTGCCCGAAAGCACTGCATAAACTCTTCCACCTAACCCATACACATTACTTATACACAGCCTGGAACGTGTATTTTGTTAAAAAGGAAATCTATGAAAGTTTTACTTTCGCAGGAGACTTAAATAGACGTCTGTAGATTAGCATAATTTTACCATATTTTATTATTTTTTTTACAAAAGTTATTGAAATTTATTCCAACACATACCCATAACTTCAGTTATCTAAGCTGGGTTGTTCAAAAGATCTTTGCAAAATAACTATGGTTCAGTGTTTTACTTTTAAGGCCTATTAACTGTTTTCGAGTCTTTTAAAGACGCCTTTTGAAAACAATGCATTACATGGGCAGGAGTTTATATTTATCTCAATGTAGAGACGGCATAAGTTAATCAAATTGATCGTAAAAAATCTGAAAACGCCATATTCGATTCTCGAATCTGTAACGTGATCCATTCCACAACATACGCATCTGCATCGTTTTTAAAGATGTTTATAAACTAGTTTTGAAACCGTTTTAAACTTTGCTAGGATCAAATTATAGCATCATTTTTAAGTCTTCACTTCATCTTTTCTATTCTGGATCAATGAAGTTGAAAAAATTAAAAACTCAAACAACTGTTGTTCCAATCCAGGGAAGGACTGAATTTTTCCCATGTATATGTTAAGGCTGGGTTTATCTCTCCCCTCGTGTGGAAGCAATTAAATAGTGAAAACTTTGCACATTGGATGTCTCGATATGTATAAACCTTGCGATTGTTTTTTTTTTAAGGAAAATTAACAATACGGGTATGTTTTTCAATACAAAGTCGTATGAAAAAGTGTTAAAAAATAAATATATAATAAATAAATGTTATCAGAGGCAAGATACACTACTTTCCTACCAAATTGGATACATTTTTAGTGTTTAACTTACATTAAAACGTTTATTCAGTTCGTAAAACAAGTCTAGCGTTACAGGAGAAAATGAAATGTATTGCTACGATTTGATTCTTCCATATTAGAAGTCTCGATATTAACTTAAAAAAATTAATAAAACAAAAAAAGAACTGATAGACACCTACAACGGTACCATTTATGGAGTGGATTTTTTCCCCAGTATTTCGTTTTAATTTTTATTTCCAAAAATTCTAAAAATGTAAGAGTAGAATTGCGGCCATATTTTTCTTGTGCTCATGTCACGCTAGACACTACATGGTTTTTGTAACTAAATAAAGATTTTAAATTTGGTAAAACATTAACATCTTATCCAGTGAAGTAAAAGATTAACATACTTTACCAGTGATAAGAATTATTTGTTATATATTTGTTTTTGACTACTTTTTCGGACATCTGTCCATTGAAAAATAACCCCACCTGTACATATTAATAAAACAGCAGATGTGTATCTGTATGTCTGTCTTTCTGTCTGTATGCGTGTCTGTCTGTGTGATATTATTCAACATCAAAACTCTTCAACTACGGGTCGCATAACACTGAAATAAAGATAAAATTGTAATCATATACCAAATAAAGAATAACATCTTTTTTTGGATGAATGAAAAACGCGGACGAATATATATCGGCAAGTCGAAATGCAAAATGTTTATTTCAACTTACCAACATCTTTCTATTACTTTGGCGCATGCTCAAATTCATTAATAGTTTTTGAAGTTTTTTTCTTTTTAAAAATGTTAAATCTTTCTCATCGCTTTGTCCATAGCTCAAAAGATAGGGAATGGGGTTGGAGTGTTAAATCTTTTGGTTTCGATTCTAGCTGAAGGTACACAAGTCATTTATTTTACTTTTTGAAATCAATAGTATGTATAAAGTACAACATAATTTTCAATAGATAATTGGTTCTGTAATAATAAATAAGAAAATCAATGAATTAAAATATATTTAAGTTTATTTTACTGACAGGCAAGGCCGGGCACACAGAGTTAGTCTGAGTATTAAAACCACGAAGATGATAGGGGTGTAATTCTTGTGATTTGTTGCCTGTAATCTAGTGTCGGCAGCTGATCCGTTGCATTTATAATAGTAAAAGGCCGCCCATCATTGCCAGGTAGTAAAATACATATAAATATTATATTTTAATTCATACAGAAACTGATAAATGAGTATGCGAGTATTATGTCATTTCTAAACAGTCTACTTCTTTTAAGTAAAAAAAAAAATACTCAGGCTGAGATCGAAAATAAAGCTTAAAGACAAATAGTCATGTACGATAACCATAAGACCAGCTTGATACGAACAATAAAAAAAGGTTTTCAACCTACTCATTCTTAACATAAGAAATCTGTCACGTGACCGGTTCACGCATGTGCATTCGTTAAACAGTTGAGAAACAGATAAAAATCTGATGATGCTCATGTTCAAATTTTACAATGTGACTCTAGGAAGCCCTTTTTTCAGGATGAAAACCGATTAAAACGTTTTACACATGACTTCTTATCCTATATATCAAATTCTGTAGATCAATGATTCTGTGAATATATAGGTTGAGAAGTGTCCTCACACAGATTTTCACTTTTATAGATATATAGATAAATTAGTCAATCTAAAGTATAATAATATTCGATTTTGAACTTCGAATAAATGGGTTGATTCCAATAGGAATAGTAGATGGAGAGGATATGAGCTTTTTTGACTGCCTGAAAATTGAGTAAAGAAACGTCAATGTAAACCTATTTTAGAACTCTTCCTTGTTTTTCAAAATATTGGTTTTTATTTTCGTATCTGCGTTCCTAGTCTACCTCTCGTTTCTCCTTTCATTTGCATAATCGTTCCTGCTTTTTTTGTTTTTTTTTTTCTATTTCATTTTGTTTTACTCGTCGTGACCCGCATAGACTGGATCAGAACAGTGTCCAGCTGTGTTGAATTGATGTCCTTCTACAACCCCATAAAATCAATAGAGGTGTGAACTGTTTTTCACAAATACCCAACCATCTGCACACCGCCACACTCACACATATGTGTGCCACACGATATTAAAATCGATATATTGTCGAATTGAGAAGTTTTGAGGGTTTTATTTAAACTAAACTTAATACATATACACAACTCTCAAACGCACGCGTATACACACAAGCACACGCATAAAATATATGCATAATACATAGCGTTTGTGGTATTTTTCATAGAGCTTATTCCTATGAAACTACAACGTTTATAAAATAGTGATCTATGAGAAGTAAAGCTATATTGTGGAATACATCTTTCCTTCTATAGTTCAGCTACATATGCTCGTAAATGTTTCATTTCGATATGAGTAGGATTCTAACACTGTCTCCTTTTCATTTTCGTATGGTCTATCATCGTTTTCTTTTCTTTCTTTTTTTTTTGCATTTTTCCTTTTAATATCCTGAAGATGCCCTCTGCAATAGGGACGAAACGTTGATCATTTCATAAATTCATTCGGTTTTTCTTTTTTCAAAACAACATAACGTTAACCATCGCTGGTATTTTTATTTAATTTTTATACGTTATATATATATATATATATATATATATATATATATATATATATATATATATATATATATATATATATATATACTCGGGTTTTTTTTATATTCAAAAGTAATGGACTAATGAATTCAACGAGGTTGTTAGATAGTGCTCAATAAAAAGAGCTGATAATACTTGTTTATTGTTATATAAACATGCTCACATCCCGCTGCTACAAATAGCCACTTGTTTCAATCAAACAGCTGATATCATCAGGCAGCGACTGGACTATTCAAAAGTTCAATGAATAATGGATTTTTATTTTAGGTAGGAACTCTTTAAATATATATATACACACACACACATTTCTATATTTTTTGTGTGTAGTTATATTCATATTAAAAGATCATTTTTTTTCTATTTATTTTAAAAGAAAATAAACCTTTGCCGTGGATGTAGCTAATTTGCCTATTCTTTTAAACATTCATTTTAATTAATTCCCTATAAATTGTCTTTATTTCGTCTTCCTTTTGAGATGATTATCTTTAGTTAACTACTAATAGTTCAGCCCGACTTTGCTCGGGCCCTATGTACTGTTCATAGCTTTATGTGCGTATATATATATATATATATATATATATATATATATATATATATATATATATATATATATATATAACTTTGACTCATGTCCAGGTAACCTACATCTAAAATTTCAAGTATTTACACCCAAAATTGGTGGAGGTGTTTGGCAGATTCTGCAAAGGTCAAGTTTTTCAACTTTGACCTCTTGGCAGCCAAATTCTTGCCCAAAAACTAATTAAAACCTTGCTGCATGTCTCCATACCCGTTATGTAAAATTCCAAGTATTTAGACACAAAATAGGCTTAATAATTTTCTAGAAACCCAAAGGTCAAATCTTTTGAATTTTAACTCCTTGGAAACCAAAATGTCGGCCAAAAAACGATTAAAATCTTGCTCTATGTCTGAATACACTTCATGTAAAATATTAAATGTTTAAACCAGAAATTGCGTAGTAATTTGGAAGAGACTGCAGAGGTTAAATTATTTTTAACTTTGACCGCAATTTTGACTTCGTAACATTTATTGTTTTGGGCTCAATCCAATTAAAAAGTTTGATTCATGTCCAAGTAACCTACATCTAAAATTTCAAGTGTTTAGACCCGAAATTGGTGGAAGAGTTTGGTAGAGTTTTTAAAGGTTTAATCGTTGAACTTTGACCTCTTAACAGCCAAATCTTTAGTCGAAAACCTATTTAAAAGATTTACCCAAATCTAAATGCCCCTTATGTACAAATCTCGAGTCTGTAGACTGCAAAATAAAAGAATAGTTTGGAAGGGAAATGTACACACACAAATCCACACACAATTTCACTTTTATAGATATACAGATTACGTGTAATTATAATCATGCAAATATGCTACGTGACTTATACTTGCGCAATATTTGGGTAAAAATGATTGTAGTAAACAAAAACTTCTTATATATATATATATATATATATATATATATATATATATACATACATTTATGTGTGCGTATATTTGCTTTAAGAAATTTGCCTACTAAAATCCTCTGCCAGTTTTTGGTCTAGAGATATGAAACTTAATATATAGGATATTCGAATCCATGCAAAACTTTATATTTGTGTTTTAGTCTTGGAAAATCGACGCAAAAGTGTGATAAATTAAAAAAAATTGCTACGTGAAAATTGAAGGAGGGCATTACGAATATGCATGCGTAACGTAATATCTATTAGTTCATGCTTTATCTTTTATAAATATAACTACCGGGGAGAGGCGCCCAGCTTCTCCCGGTCGTACACTACGCTTAAATATGATATTTTAATTCGTCTAGATTTTGTATATATTATTATAGTCGTGATTTCAACAGTAAAAAAAGTATTTGAGTGGTATCAGCTTGAATCGAAACCAAACGAAAAATGTAGCATTCAAAGTTGAGGATATTTACACTGTATTAACGTGACACGTCAAAATAAACTGAATGGACAAAATCTATAAAGATGTTTCAATATTTACCTCTTTTTGCCCCCTTAAAAACTATTTTAATCTATTAAAATCCCATGAAGAACGGTCCATAAAAATCCAATCATTTGAAATCCCTAGCGCCGTTCTACGACTTTTAGTTTCAGAGAGATACAGTTTGGACATATATGGGCAGACAGACAAACAGATATATAACCTTTTATGTTAGATTGTAATAAAGGCGTACTTTAAAAAGTTAAAAAAAAGTATTTGAGTGCCATCAGCTAGAATCGAAACCGAAACAAATCTGTAGCATTCAAAGCTGGCGACGTTACCACTTTACCAACGTGACACCCATATGAACTGATTAACAATAAATTATGATGAATTGACAAAGTGTATTACGATTTTTTCAATTATGACTCCTTTTTGACTCCTTAAAAACTATTTTCATCGGCTAAAGATCCATAAAAGAACGCGCCATAAAAAAAAATCCAATCATTTGAGGCCCCTAGCCCCGCTCTGCGATTTTTATTTTCGGAGGAGAATTTTTTTATGATATAGAGACCGGCAGATATAGTGAGTTTTATAAATATTTACATATTTAAGTTTAACGAGGGGAGAGAATCAGCGGTGAAACAGAAACTTGGGTTGATGATCGCTTTTGGTGAAACATCTTTTGCACTATGCATAGTTTATTTGTTCTTACATCTATAGACACGCGGCTTCGTTCTTTCTTTCTCACAAATTCAGACACACACGCGCGTGCACGTTTATACCCACATCCTCTAATGCACGCACGCACACCCGCAGACAGACATATATATATATATATATATATATATATATATATATATATATATATATATATATATATATATATATATATGCTTATTACTGTAGTGTCGGCTTTTGAGGTGACTCAACGATTTGTAAGTTTCACTTATATTCATTGCTCGATGCCTTCCCAGACTGTATTTTAAACACTTAAAAATAATGTGTTTTTATAAGTCTAGGATTGCACGCTCCAAATCATCGTCAAACAGACCTCGAATTCGAACTGTTTTTTTGGCATTTCCAGTTACCTTTCAACCATTCCGAGGTACCCGCTGCTTATTGCTGGATATCATCCCGATGTTTTAACCATAGATGTGGTTTATCAGTTTGATCGAAAAAATGTTGTCGCGTATTTTTACTGTATTATTATTTATTAATTATTTATTGTAATTCGTATCAACCTTTTTTATTTTTATTTTTTCTGGTGTAATTCATTATGTAGACTTACTTCCTTATGTTTTTTGCTCATCAAAGGGGAGCAACTCGGGTTTCCATATTCGAATTCATTTCATTTTTATCTATACAGAATTGTGAAAAATCTAAACCATTTTTTGTTATTCTCGCAATTATCTATATTATTTACATTTATTCATTTAAATCTAATATTCTAAAATGTGACCATCTTTTATTGGTATTTTCTTAAAGATCGCATCAGTAAAGTATGTAGTTTGTCTAATATATATCAGCGCAGACTATATATCGATTATGCCGAATTAAAACTTATAACTCTATTACGGTAATTTACTCACTAATAAATTCAGGAAAGGTATGAATTGGAGATCCATTATCCTCGATACCTCGTGTTAATCGCATAACAAAAGTAGTCTCCAACACATACTTTATTGACTTTAAATTAACAAAAGGATTGCGTTGTGCTAAAAGAGATGAACTCAACCATTTTCGTCTTTCTCTCCCTCCTAAGGGCGTTCAATATTCTGTAAAGTAATGGAAGAAATATTCCACTGTCTTTTCTCTCTGAGGAAAGTCCAAAGCGAAAAATCCACTCAACGATCCGCAACTCTTCTCAAGTCGTCATCGACATACTATTCCCCATTGGATAGACACAGCCTCGTGTTTCGTATAAATCCCAGTACTTCCCGGCTAGTGAAACGGTCTCTTAATCTATCAGGTCCAACACTGATCAACTTATCGCATTTGCAATGTCTTTGCCTCCGTCGTGTTTACCTCATCGGTTTTTCCCCATGTCCCCTTGTACTCTACTAGTTTTGAATCTCGTCAGATCTGTTCAACGCTGATGCTAGCCCTCTCCTCTCTAGGCAGGATGGTTGGTCGATTGGCGTTAAGGTGTGTGCGGGTTGTCGGGAACGGGGTGAGGGTAAAAGAGAACGAAAGAAATGTATGGTATCCACCACATGTCAGCTGTGTTCACAAACCACTCAAGCCTTGTACGGCTGGTGCAGTCCTCGCTATGGCTTCCCATCACCAGAGGCAACATCACCGCCACTGCTTTTGTTAGGCGCGCTAGCAGCAACAGGGTCTATTCTATTCCTTTTGTGCGTTCATAATTGTGTGTGGGTACCTGAGCAAGCCGGTAAAGGATGCAGCGTTCAGTGCAGGCGCCCTTCGTGCGAATGTATGTGCGTGTTAAATCGGCCGCATCTGTAGATAGTAAATTATGCACGCGTTGTTAAAACTAAGGCATATTGTTATAGCACCTTACACTGAAAACGAGAACTAGGAGGAAATGTATTTAGAGAGAAACAGTATTGTATGTGTGTATTAGTGTGTTAAACATTAATACTATAATTCAACTAAAAAACAAAAGAAAACAATTTCATAGGTGTTCCACATTTAATGCCATCCATAGAATTGTTTCTATTGCTAAGTATGCAGAAACATCACATCCTTCTGCATGCCTAGCGATTGCAGTAAAATGCTAACCATATTATAAAAGCTACAAGTGGGTTTGAATACTTAGGATCCCAGAGAGTTTACATATTGTAGACTTTAACCTCCAATATATTATATAACAAGTTAAATCACTATATATATATATATATATATATATATATATATATATGATTTTATGGTTGGCAGAGAGAGAGAGAGAAGGCACATTCTACAGACGATCACACGAATGGCAGCAGTTAATAAACTTCCTCGTGTGTAAAATATTAGTGTCGCATGTAAGTGATTTGGGCTTTGAGTCTTGAAATCAAGTATATCATACTTATGAATAGAAATGACGGTAAAGCTATCTATCTGAAATATTTATTATATTATTCGGTTTGTAGCTTTCATGATTTGTGTGAGCTGCGATGTGAATCAGATCGTGAAAATAATTATCGAGTTCAATCCTGATTTAAGGAAGTTGCTAGTGTAACCACACTGAAGAGCTCTGATACAGCGGAACAGTCTATCTGTGGATAATTATAAATGCTCCCTATCTTGAGCTTAACATATTCGGGAGCGAAATGACAAACTGTCGTTAGTATATAAAGTAATGCTATTTGGTAAACAGATGGTCTAAATGCTTAAACTATATTAAATCATTGTAATTCCGTATCCCCACCGTAACAGACGCCAAATAGCGTAACGGTTGGAAACGCTGACTGTCGCCTAAACGGTCGAGTTTCAATCCTGGCTTGAGGTAATTGCTAATCTAACCGCACTGAATGGCTGTAATAGAGCGACACAGTCTCTCAGTGGTTGACTATATAAATATATATATATATATATATATATATATAGAGAGAGAGAGAGAGAGAGAGAGAGAGAGAGACTGAACATTTAGATGAACATATTTTAATTTGTATGGTTTATATTTTACCGTTTTTGACATTATTTCAAACTGCTATCAAAAGCTTCGTTACTTATTTTTAGTTTTTGGTTACTACAAATCGAGATGAAGAGCTACTAAAGATAAGGTTTACGGTGATGGAATAATTATCAGTGGAAACATGTAGAGCATTATAAGCGTAAAAAGATTGATTAATGTAATGGACTGCATTGTATTACATATGAATTAGTTTAAGACAAGTATCGTAAGACGACTATGTCATAATGAACAAAGTCAATCATGCTTTAGTAAGTCAATCATACAGGACAGAAGCGTAACCTATTCATCTGCAAAGCACACGCTAGATTGATGTAAATAAAAAAGGTGCCCGCTTTTTACCTGTTATCAAAGTAAGATGTATTTTTTATTGATTTTTCCGGTTTGATATCTTCAAATAAGTGTTTCAAGCGGAATTCATTATTATGAACTCGTAATAGGACATATAATCTCGCTAGTGATTACAAACAGTCAAGAGTTCATTGTAATTCTTTTCAATTCAATTTGCGTGCTAGATCGTGTGGAGTGATGCCTAGCTTTTGTTTTGCCGTTTCTCGCCTTGATACTAAGGTGATTACAAAAAGGGCGTCCGCAAAATGTACAACTGAGTATTCAATTAAGCCATAGCTAGGTAAACTTCCATATAAGTGTGTGTGTGTGTGTGTATGTTTGTGGGTGTTTATATATATATATATATATATATATATATATATATATATATATATATATATAGTGTTCAAATATAGATATGTGTATATATAAGGATGTGTATATACGTGTACGTATAGATGTGTGAATATATGCATATATATATATATATATATATATAGATAGAGAGAGACACACAGATATATATATATATATATATATATATATATATATATATATATCTGTGTGTCTCTCTCTATCTATATATATATATATATATATATGTGGGGGGGTATTTGCATGCCATGGCTTACAATTGTGTATATTTAGATACAGTAATTCCTGCGTTTGTATACCTGAACACATTGGCGCCATATTTTTTGCTACATCGGCGTGAATATAAATTTGCGACTATATGTTTTGTGTTAAGCAAAACGAAACCTACTGTTATTATAACGAGAAGTGGCGTAAGGTTTCACTTATATAGATCAATAGTTTCTCTTAAGTTACAATGTCATCATTCGGATCTCATTTTAGTACAGCGAATTCGACTGAACGTTGGCAAGCAACCCGAAACAGTTCTGCAGTACTCGAACGAGTTTGCCAACGTCATTTGCGCATATCATACGAAGCGGTTATATTTTATTTTGCACAGTACAATTATTTTGCATATATACATAATATTATTAGAATAGGCTAACATTCCAGGTATTGTTCTGTCCATAGATTGTATCAACATCTTATCATATTACTCTTTTTATATAATAATGTTCCATTGTAAGTAGGCTTTATATTTTTTAATATATATTTGTATACACAACTACATCGATTGGATATGTAACTTTACAAAGTGATGTAGTAATTATATTCACGCATAACATCTCTTTCTGACACACAGACACACACACACACACATATATATATATATATGTAAGTGTCTGTGTGTGTGCCTGTGCAATAACTCTGTCAATTTTTAGTCTACAGACTCGAAATTTGACATACAAGATACTGAGATTTGGGAAAATCGATGTGATCGGTTTTTGGCCAGAAATTTCACGATTTAGGGGTCAAAGTTCAACGATTTGACCTTTGAAAAGTCTACCAAACTCCTCCGACAATTTTGGGTCTAAACACTTTAAATTTTAGATATAGGTTTCGTGGACATGGATCTAACTTAATAACTTTTTTTAAGCCCAAAACAATAAATTTTAAGAGGTAATAATAGGAGTCAAAGTTTTTAAAAAATTTACCGCTTTTTTTTTGCTCAACATACATCTCCAAATAACCGGGCAACGCCGGGCACCCATGCTAGTATTTATATGAAAGTGAACGCGTGTGTGTGTGTCTGTTTGCCTGTGTGTCTGTGTACATTTTCCTTCGCAATAACCGTTAATTGTCAGTCTACAGACTCGAAATTTGATATACAGGGTAGTGAGATTTGGGAAAATCGATGTGATAGGTTTTCGGCCAGAATTTGGCTATTAAGGGGTAAAATTCAACGATTTGACCTTTGAGAACTCTACCAAACTCCTCCGACAATTTTGGGTCTAAACACTTGAAATTTTAGATATAGCTTCCTTGGACATGGATCTAATTTAAAAACTCGATTTAAGCCCAAAACAATAAATTTTAAGGGCTCATAATAGGGGTTAAATTTTAAAAACTTGACCGTTTTTTATTTTTTTGCTCAGCATACACCTCCAAACACCCGGGTAACGCCGGCACCCATGCTAGTAATATATATAAATGGGAAATTCTCGTCGTAGGACGAGTGAAATAAATTTGCGTAACAATTATTTTGTTCCTTATTATAACCCAGTATAAAGATTACAAATCTAGTTTATAATGGCATTTCAATAATCGTTGTGCCTAGAATCGTTATTTATATGTGACACATTACAGAATATTTTTGAAATATCTACTATTTGAAGCTTAAACTTTAGGGGCTTTGATAATTAATTTTAATTCAATAAATCTTGATTAAATGTTTTATCTCCAATATAAATAAACGACTGCAGAAATTTCTTTCAGAACCAAATAATCGTAAGTTTGCAACAACAGATACCACATACAAATTTAATACATTTACACCAATAGCTACTATCTTGTGTAGTATTTGAACAACATTTAAAGCCCATTCAGTCGTGAAAATGAAATGCTACATTGCACCTTACGTGCAACATCGTCACAATCGTAACATTTCTAGATAAAAGAATTTCTATTTTTCCCTGGAATTCTACATTTTCTACAGATTCTGTTATTACATCGACTGTAGCTGGCTTTCACATATATAGGCATAAAATAATATTTCCAATTTCTTATTCTATAAATGTTCACCTGTTTAAGCTCGTTCATTCTGATTAGCTGAGTTCTGTAAATTCACATATTTCGGAATGCAGTTCTTCGCTTTATAAACGAACGCTTAGTAACATCAAAATATGGCGTCACTAACAGACATATTATTGCGCTCCACGTCAATTTCATTTAATGTATAGGTTATTTCAAGCATGTAAGATCGCAAATTACAAGCCAGAGAAAATCATTAAACGAACGTGACTTTCGTATACAATGTTTAGAACACATTATTCACTATAAGAATATCCGTTGTCGACGTCGACAACGCTTCCGTCAACACATCAACAAAATTAGTTTCTCAGGTTATCTTTACCATTAAATGCACTACGTGTATATTAGTGATGTTTAAAATTGTCGCATTTCATATATATATATATATATATATATATATATATATATATATATATATATATATATATATATTAGAAATGTTAAGCACTCAAATGGTTGTCTTTTATATTAAGATTTCATCTAAAAAAAAACAATTACCAAAAATACGAATGTGTATTCGTTAATTAGTTTCGCTTTTTCATGCGATTCGACAACATTTTATGGTTTACAATATTATGATACTGATTACCGCATCTACAATTGTCGCTAAAAAAAGCATTATGCTTTACGATGGCCAGCCAAATAACGCACATGCGCGCGTTGCTTGACTTTTGGCAAGACTGTTTATCAGCGACGATTTTACATGTGTTATTGGTTTACGATTACCTGAAAACCTATAAATGATGCCAAATAAGCATGAATGTGAGAAACAACTAATTTAACTTTTTTGAACCTTGAGCATTATCTACATTAATGCTATATAGAGAATATGGCTATATTGAGGATGTTAATTCATGACTTAATTGAAGGTGTTTACTCCCAAATATGTTCGTGTTTTTATTATGCCGATAAAGAAACAAATACGGAAGTTTATTGGACGAAATAAAATGAACTTAATTTTTGCCAATAGTCTTATTTCCGCAACATATTCTTTTTTTATAACATTCCGTTTTTTTTTTCAGAACTAATCGAAAGAAAAGACGCTATTATCTTGAAGCTAGAGACTTTTTTAATAAAGTATATATGAAATGCGTCGGTACTTCGCCACTAATCATTTATTTTGGCCGCTATTTTAATCGGTCTAAGCGGCCCCACTAACAACCGTAGTTTAATTGTCGTTTTTTTTAGGTGTGGTAGGGGGCCCACTTCCACCGGGCGACGCCGGTACACGGGTCCTGTTATTATAAATAAAATCCAGAGTAAATCTGATATTTTTGAATTTTTAATGATAAGCGTTGCTTATATAAAACATTTCAAACTATTTCAAGCACTCCAAACAAACTGAAATGTTAGAAACATTTTTTAAATTTCACTAAATTAAAGTTATGCAAATTTATATCTAAGGGCTTCAGCTCCCACCCCCATTTTGCATAAAACTAAATAAAATCAAATAGATTCATATCACGACTTTTTAGGCCTAGTATCTGTTTTGCAAATTAATAATGGTCGTTTATTATACGACATAAATCACATAATAAAAATAATTACCAATTCAAAATATCAGTAGTGAACCATTGCTAAGAACTAAGTTTATTATTATACACTAATACCTGTAGATGTTTACAAGTTCTATGCAGAGTATGTTTACAGGAGAGCCTTGGAAGTTAAAATATTCAAATATTTAGTAAAATCTAGAAGTGAAATAGAAAACACATTTACTTTAGAATAAATTCCTAAATCATAAACAAGTAAAACTAAATCCAAATCAATACAGCAATGAATAAAACAAATAAAAGTAAATTATCCAATTTTTGTTTTTACTTTGCTGGGTAACGCTTAGCAAGGCCCAGAAGCGACTCCAGGATAAGGTTTACGTCTTAGATAAATGGTGAAACAACAGGATCGTTAATCGTGGAACATGGGTACAGCTATAATACATAAGACGACGGGTCAACAGGAATTCACATTAGATTTGATAATGACCATAGTACAGTAAGTCGGAAAACAGCCCCAGGATAGTGTGTTCCACATACAGTTCTAGGAAAGAAAATCTGATTATGAAATTTTCGTTTTGATTCAAGCACTAATAGGGAGCAAAGCAGTTTATTGACGTTTGTTTTAGTTAGACGAGTATTCATTGCGGACGATTCACAGGAGGAGCCATGCATTACACCTCGGTCAAACACCCACGATAGCAAGTAACAATATACCATAGAGAGTCTAGCAACACCGTCCCCGCCAGGAGAAAGAAAAGTAGAGAGGCGAAAATGTTCCTCGCTCACTAAATTTCGAAGACAACTTTGTACTCTGTAAATAGAGGAAAAGTTACTCTTAGAAGCCCAATCCCAGATGTGGCATTTATTTTAGGGCACATTTGGCTGTTGTACAGTTGGAGAATTACGTCGGAGACCAGAAACTTTCCAGGGTGAGAAAACGATCCTACGATTTTCCAGTGATGTTGGCAATGGATTAGATGTAGGTTTCAATTTCAGGTCAGGGGATACGGTCAGTCGTTGAAGTGTGTCGAAACGAGGTGCTTTTCTAGAGACAAGTATTTGTTTCGAACGATTTAGAGGAGGGATCAGTTGAGTACATAACATTAACGTTACAATAAACTAGTGAGAGATTCGCAATATATCTACTGTTGTAAAGAGGGAGTAGCGAGGCAAAAAGATCCTCGCTCACTAATTTTCGGAGACGGAGTTGTACCCTGTACATTCAGGAAGTGTTACCCTTAGGAGCGCCACCATAAATGTGGCAACAGTACTCAATTTTAGGACGTATTTGACTTTTTTACAGATAGAG